>NC_069500.1:754114529-754287029 GCF_027579735.1 Bombina bombina
AAATTTCATGCTCAATCTGAATCACGAAAGAAATTTTTTGGGTACAGTGTCCCTTTAAGTAAGAGGTTTACATGATGTGATTACTGAACTTCATTTTTTTTTGTAAAAGTGCCTATCTATATAGTTGTATAAAGAATAGATCCCAAATAACATGTAGTAGTGGGACTTGTAACTTGACAGTTCTGGATGCTAGTTGTAGGGAAATAGCTTATCTATTGCAGTTTGTCTGAGAAGGGAATACAATTTATACAAACATGCATCCAAAATGTCAAAACTGTGTTGATAGCATTTTGTTTTGCTTGAAGAGTCAGTAATAAAGCTTTATTTAACTTTAAAAAGTTTTCATGTTATAAAATTAATTTTTGCTATTTCAAATCAACATGACAGTTACACATTTAAAGTGAAGGTCAATTTGGATGAATTAGTGCCCAGTTTTTAATAAACCTATTGAAAACAAGGGCACTTTAATTTATTAAAATTGACATTTCACTCGTTTTTTTTCAAAAAAATCCTGAATGCCGCTCCAGCGATTTCCCCGGCCGTTGGAAGCCTCTTCATACGTCAGAAATTACGAATCCGGCTTCCTCCAATCACGGCTTTCACCCTGGGGGAATAATGGCTTGATGCAACGCCATGATTGGAGGGAGCCAGATTCGTCATTTTGGACCCGCAAAGAGGAATTGCGACGAGCGGAGGAAGCGCTGCAGCGGCTGACAGGATTAAAAGGTACATTTTTGAAGAAAAGTAGTGAAATGTCAATTTTGATGAATTAAAGTGCCCTTGTTTTTAATAGGTTTATTAAAAACCGGGCACTAATTCATCCAAATTGACCTTCACTTTAATATTAGAAAGGGGCAGGTGCCCCAAAACGTTGCTCTTCCCAAATAAAAGTATAGTGATTGTACCATGTGCCACGTTTGGTTCTTTCTTATACTGCACACAGAGTCCCAGTGAGGGGGATCTCCTAGGTGCTGTACCGGACAGTCATTACAGACTTTTTTTGAATAACCTTGTTGTGCTTATGCTGATCCCTGTGTACATATACACATTTAATATTAATAACATACTGTCCAATTAGGAAATTGATAATGACTTTAGTTTTACAATAATATTTTTTTTTGAGCCAATAATAATATGACCTAAGCCAAATAATACTATACAAGGGTTCCCCAGCTGCTTTTTTTTTTTTGGCAAGTTTGGGAAGGAGTAACTAAGTATCTGTGGATGTGCAATTGTGTCACATTCAGTATACTCTAAGTTCAGCTACCGGCATGGGGCAGTTGCCATACAGGAGATGGTGAAAGGAGGAGAAATAAAGGGTTTGAGGTTATAGCATAATGAAGAAGATTCAAGTGTTTGAGGCTTTGAGTATAGATAGGGCAATAACATTGTGAAAAGAGGTGATATGCAAATGTGAAGGGATGTGTCAAGTAATTTGTCTGAGCAGTATGGTAACAGATGGTGCCAAACAGTGTTCCCTCTAAGGCCAGATTTTTGTGCGGCCCAGCAGTGAAACAGTTAATTAGGTAACCACACCCTGCAATTAGCAAACACTGCACAATGCAGATGGTAAGGCATGGTTCTCTTGTTAACTGCTTCACTGCTGGGCTGCACACAAAACTGTCCTTAGAGGGAACACTGGTGCCAAAGTAATATGGGTATGTGTGAGGGGAGGCAGGGATAAAATTATGGATCACTAATGGCTGGCATATCACAATAATAATAATATTTGTATTTGTACCTAATAGGCTTCAGCAGAAATGATAGAATTCCAACCTGCAAAACTAAGGATAATTGTTAACATAACAACAGTAACTAGCTGTGTCTGCTCCAGTATCAAGCCCTGATTAGCTCCTCCAAAAAAGGCTATCGAAATACAATGGCATCTAACACGGTGTTAATGAATTTCAAAAATGTTTACACTCACCTAATATTTTACTATATTCCGGAATTGCAGAAATGTAATTTCAAGGTGTTTACTGTATTTTTAAAGGAATACAAAGGTCAAATTGAAATTTGCATGGGTGCATTTAAATTTAAAATAGAAGCATTTAAATTTGAGGTATTACTGTTTTTCATATATATGCTGTGAGTCCCACATGCACCAGCATTCAAACACCACACCTTCTCAGAGAGTCAACAGCGGCTTTTATGATACAAATTAAAGGGACACTGAACCCAATTTTTTTCTTTTGTGATTCAGATAGAACACGCGATTTTAAGCAACTTTCTAATTTACTCCTATTATCAATTTTTCTTCCTTCTCTTGCTATCTTTATTTGAAAAGAAGGGATCTGTTTTTTTGGTTCAGTACTTTGGACAGCACTTTTTTATTGGTGGATGAATTTATCCACCAATCAGCAAGGGCAACCCAGGTTGTTCACCAAAAATGGGCCGGCATCAAAACTTACATTCTTGCATTTCAAATAAAGATACCAAAAAAAAAATTGGGTTCAATGTCCCTTTAAGTCTTCAGTGACACAATACACACTACCACTACCTCTCTGAGCAGGCATGGTGCCTGTATACTGATCCTCTAGTTACATATAGCATATGTGTGTATGCTGATGAAACAGGAATAACTTTTACTAGAAGCATTTTTGCTGATTAAAGTATATTGCAAAAATGTTTCCATTTGAAATTGAAATACTTGTACATTTCAATTTTGACCTTTCTATCCCTTTAAAGTGATGGTAAACACCCGGTAGTTTGAACTGCATAACTGTAATCTACATAAAATTCCTAGTAGAAATTCTTTAAAAATGTTTGTCATATAAACTTAAATTAAAAAATTTGATTTATTTTGTAGCTTCTGTCTCCTTCACTCCTTCCCCTATTTGATTGTAGTCTGCACAGTAGTGACATGTATTGCAGTCCCACCCGCTGTATACGTCAGACCTGACACATGCTCCTGATACAGATGCAAAATTGTACATGCGCAAAACATACCCTGAACATATAGTGCATGAGTGTCCCCTCAAAAATAACATTGCAATGAGTGAGCCATACGGCTAAGTTGTCTATTGGATGCCAGAATCAGATGCCAGTGAAATAAAAGGTAGTAATACTAATAAATGTACTATTTCTCAGAAATGTGTCATTAGTGCAATTAGGACACATAGATTATGTGCATTGAAAGTTATCACACCAAGTTTACCATCACTTTATGTTTGGATATTTATTATCAGCACGACTACAGTATGTGAAGGAATATTACATTTACAGTAAAATTAAAGCAATGTAATAGGTGAGTGAGAGCAGAGGTAAATGACGTTTGTGGCTGTAATTAAGACATTGTGATGGATATGTGAAGAGAAGGTAAATGCTGAGAGCAAGTAGAAATGACCTGTAAGCGACATGTGAAGTAAATTCGACCACAGGTATGTGTCACATTTGAGCGGTGAATAAAAGCAGCAAGAAATAAGTGAAGTGAGTTTGGAGAATTGACAGTGGAAGGATAATAATGGCTGACAAGCTGTAGGAGGTGCGCAAAGGTGAAGAAAACAAGATAATAATAATATGTTAGCGGGAGATAAGATGAAAGTTGAATTAGAGGTAATGAAGGGAGTGGCTGGAAACTGGATGTTTTTGTTGAGCGAAGGTGACACGTGAGTATGAGTGCAGTTGCCATTCATTTAATATAGTTTACAATAGTTTGACACCTGAATGGCAAAAAAAAAAAAAAAATTCTTGGTGACTCAGAGTTACATCTCTGCACCCTCTTTATAGTGATCCTGTCAACATGATGTGCCTCCTCCCTGCTTGGTTGTTTTGTGTAAACTTGGCTTGGAGGAAAGGAAGGAGGGACAAAATAGAAAACATACTTAGAATTGAAACCTGTCTGATGCATTATGTATTTTTCCCTGACAGATATTCAAACCGGTTTTCTCTTATGCAACACCGTTCAGCATCATGTGCATCCCTTTTTTAGACAGATTTCTTGTAATCAATTAAAGGGACATTAAATACTATGAGATTGTGAGATAACGTTTAATTTCTCTTGTAAGATGTATCGAGTCCACCGATTCATCCTTACTTGTGGGATATTCTCCTCCCCTACAGGAAGTGGCAAAAAGAGCACCCACAGCAGAGCTGCCTATATAGCTCCCCCCTTAGCTCCACCCCCCAGTCATTCTCTTTGCCTACTCTAAGTAACTAGGAAGTGCAGAGCGAGTGTGGTGACAAAAATGTTAGTTTTTTATTTCTCAAGCAAAAGTTTATTTTAAATGGTGCCGGTGTGTACTATTTACTCTTTGGCAGAAAAAGAGATGAAGATTTCTGCAAGGAGGATTATGATCTTAGCACTTTGTAACTAAGATCCACTGCTGTTCTCACAAGGGCTGAAGAGTACAGGAAAACTTTAGTTGGGGGAACGGTTTGCATGCTAAGCTGTATATGAGGTATGTTCAGTTTATTTGTTTTTCTAGACAGACTGTGTTTATTCTAGAAAAGGCTGGCAATATCCCCATGGGGAAAGGGTAAGCTGTATTCAGACACTTGGATAGGAATTTCAGCTTGCTTGAAGGGCTCATTTGTTACTGGTGACACTGTTAGGAAAAAAACGTTTTTTGTTTGTTCAGTAAATGATGCAATTATAACGTTTTTTTGAAGGGGTCATTGTGGCTTGTGTTAGGGTTTTTTAACCCACATGGTTAATTAAGAGACACTCAGGTGTTTTTATAATAGGCCTCAAAACATAGAGTGAGGTGGGAGGGGCCTATTTTTGCGCCTCAGTTGCGCAGTTTCTTTTCCTTAAGAATCATCCAACTGCTTTTCTAGAGGTTCCTGCTGTGTTTGAGGGCTGTAAAGGAGGTTTTTTCCCCACAAATCGTTTTGAAGGGCAGGTAGGCGCCACAGCAGAGCTGTGGCAAGGTGCTGAAAGTCTTTTTTTACCGGTTTTGACATTTTTTCAATCCGGTTTTGTCATTAAGGGGTTAATTGTTTATTTGCATAGTTGTGCAAAGTTACTAAGGCTGTAAGATACTACTGTAAAAATTTCGTTAAGTTTACTGCTTTTTTACACTGTTTTGCAGAACTTGTGCAGCTTTTTTTCTCTTAAAGGCACAGTACCGTTTTATTTCTAAGTGTTATTTACTTTGATTACAGTGTTTTCCAAGCTTGCTTGTTACATTACTAGCCTGTTTAACATGTCTGATACCAAGGAAAATCCTTGTTCAATATGTTTGGAAGCCATTGTGGAACCCCCTCTTAGAATGTGTCCCAAATGTACTGATATGTCTATAAATTATAAAGAACATATATTAGCACTTAAAAATAGAGCAATAGATGATTCTCAGGGTTCGCCATCTAGCTCTCCTCAAGTGTCACAACCAGTAACGCCCGCACAAGTGAAGCCAAGTACCTCTAGTGCGTCACATTCATTTACTTTAAAGACATGGCCACAGTTATGAATACAACCCTCACTGAGGTTTTATCCAAACTGCCTGGTCTACAAGGAAAGCGGGACAGCTCTGGGTTAAGGAAAAATGCTGAGCCGTCTCACGCTTTAGTAGCCGTTTCTGATATGCCCTCACAATGCTCTGAAGGGGCGAGGGATTTGTTATCTGAGGGAGAAATTTCTGATTCAGTTAAGACGCTTCCTCAGACAGATTCTGATATGACGGCCTTTAAATTTAAGCTTGAACACCTCCGCTTATTGCTTAGGGAGGTATTAGCAACTCTAGATGATTGTGACCATATAGTTGTCCCAGAGAAATTGTGTAAAATGGATAGATACTTAGAGGTTCCTGTTTACACTGATGTTTTTCCAGTCCCTAAGAGGATTGTGAATATTATTGCTAAGGAGTGGGATAGACCAGGTATTCCGTTCACTCCCCCTCCTGTTTTTAAGAAAATGTTTCCCATATCTGATACCATAAAGGACTCATGGCAGACAGTTCCTAAGGTGGAGGGAGCTATTTCTACTCTGTCTAAGCGTACAACTATACCTATCGAGGACAGTTGTGCTTTCAAAGATCCTATGGATAAAAAATTAGAGTGTCTCCTGAAGAAAATTTTTGTTCATCAAGGTTTTTCTCTCCAACCTATTGCGTGCATTGTTCCTGTAACGACTGCAGCTGCTTTCTGGTTTGAGGCTCTAGAAGAGGTTCTTCAAATGGAGTCTCCATTAGAGGAAATTATGGACAGAATTAAGGCACTTAAGTTGGCTAATTCTTTTATTACAGATGCCGCTTTTCAACTGGCTAAATTAGCGGCAAGGAATTCAGGTTTTGCCATTTTAGCACGCAGGGTGTTATGGCTTAAATCCTGGTCTGCTGATGTGTCATCTAAATCTAAACTTTTGAACATTCCTTTCAAAGCTAAGACCCTATTCGGGCCTGAACTGAAGGAGATTATTTCAGACATCACTGGAGGGAAAGGTCTCACAGAGATCATCATCAATTCCTCAGATTCGCCTTTCTAAACAGGCATTACCAGTTTGTGGCCCTTCCTTTCGGGTTGGCCACGGCTCCCAGTGGCGCCTTATCTAGACGACATCTTAATTCAGTCTCTAACCTCTTACAAGAGTTTCCTTCCTAGGGACTCTGATAGACTCGGTAGAAATGAAAATATTTCTGACGGTGGTCAGAAAGTTAAAACTCTTATCCACTTGCGGAGCTCTTCATTCCATTCCTCGGCCATCAGTGGCTCAGTAGTATGGAGGTAATCTGACTCATGGTAGCGGCAATGGACATAGTTCCTTTTTCCCGTCTACACCTCAGACCACTGCAACTATGCATGCTCAAACAGTGGAATGGGGATTATGCAGACTTATCTCCTCAACTGCATCTGGACCAGGAGACCAGAGATTCTCTTCTCTGGTGGTTGTCTCAGGACTACCTGTCTCAGGGAATGTGCTTCCGCAGGCCACAGTGGCTCATTGTAACGACAGATGCCAGGAACTCCCTGAAAGCACAGGGCTTATGGTCTCGGAAGGAAGCTTTCCTCCCAATAAACATTTTAGAACTGAGAATGATTTTCAATGTGCTTTAGGTGTGGCCTCAGCTTGCTGCAGCCAAATTCATCAGGTTTCAGTCGGACAACATCACGACTGTAGCTGTCATGCTCGGCTAAGTAGGTTCAGGGGTTTGGAGCATGTGCAAGGTGATGGCTGAGTTAAGCTGAGAGGATGTGAAGAGGTGAGTAGGACTCAGTATACCAGAATGGAAACACAGAACAAAGAAGGGCTTTTCTTAAAGTAACTGTACTAAGGTAATGCAAGGAAAACAAGAGGTAAAGCACATTGAGGTTATATTCCAAACTGATAATAAATAAATGAAAGTCTTTGTAAAAGAACAGTTCAAGCAGAAGTCCTTCAACAGACACAGACGACCCTTACGAGTACTTGATATTAGGATCAAAGTGGGCATACATGGGTATTAGAGCCAGGGTACTTGGTATCATATGCCAGTATCTCGATAAGGCAACTTGGTTTCAGGAACGGGCCGAGCATACGCCTGTATCTCGGTAAGGCAGCTTGGTTTCAGGAACGGGACGAGTATACGCCAGTATCTCGGTAAGGCAACTTGGATTTAGGAAGGGGCCGAGCATACGCCAGTATCTCGGTATAGCAACTTGGGTTCAGGAAGGGGCCGCGCATACGCCAGTATCTCGGTAAGGCAACTTGGGTTCAGGAACAGGCCAAGCATACGTCAGTATCTCGGTAAGGCAACTTGGTTTCAGGAAGGAGCCGAGCATACGTCAGTATCTCGGTAAGGCAACTTGGTTTCAGGAAGGAGCCGAGCATACGCCAGTATCTCGGTAAGGCAACTTGGTTTCAGGAACGGGCCGAGTATACGCCAGTATCTCGGTAAGGCAACTTGGATTTAGGAAGGGGCCGAGCATACGCCAGTATCTCGGTATAGCAACTTGGGTTCAGGAAGGGGCCGCGCATACGCCAGTATCTCGGTAAGGCAACTTGGGTTCAGGAACAGGCCAAGCATACGTCAGTATCTCGGTAAGGCAACTTGGTTTCAGGAAGGAGCCGAGCATACGTCAGTATCTCGGTAAGGCAACTTGGTTTCAGGAAGGAGCCGAGCATACGCCAGTATCTCGGTAAGGCAACTTGGTTTCAGGAAGGAGCCGAGCATACGTCAGTATCTCGGTAAGGCAACTTGGTTTCAGGAAGGAGCCGAGCATACGCCAGTATCTCGGTAAGACAACTTGGTTTCAGGAAGGAGCTGAGCATACGCCAGTATCTCGGTAAGGCAACTTGGTTTCAGGAAGGAGCCGAGCATACGCCAGTATCTCGGTAAGGCAACTTGGGTTCAGGACAGGCCGAGCATATGCCAGTATCTCGGTAAGGCAACTTGGGTTTAGGAACAGGCCGAGCATACGCCAGTATCTCGGTAAGGCAACTTGGTTTCAGGAAGGAGCCGAGCATACACCAGTATCTCGGTAAGGCAACTTGGTTTCAGGAAGGATCCGAGCATATGCCAGTATCTCGGTAAGGCAACTTGGGTTCAGGAACAGGCCAAGCATACGCCAGTATCTCGGTAAGGCAACTTGGTTTCAGGAAGGAGCCGAGCATACACCAGTATCTCGGTAAGGCAACTTGGTTTCAGGAAGGAGCCGAGCATACGCCAGTATCTCGGTAAGGCAACTTGGTTTCAGGAAGGAGCTGAGCATACGCCAGTATCTCGGTAAGGCAACTTGGTTTCAGGAAGGGGCCGAGCATACGCCAGTATCTCGGTAAGGCAACTTGGGTTCAGGACAGGCCGAACATATGCCAGTATCTCGGTAAGGCAACTTGGGTTCAGGAACAGGCCAAGCATACGCCAGTATCTCGGTAAGGCAACTTGGGTTCAGGACAGGCCGAGCATATGCCAGTATCTCGGTAAGGCAACTTGGGTTCAGGAACAGGCCAAGCATACGCCAGTATCTCGGTAAGGCAACTTGGTTTCAGGAAGGAGCCGAGCATACGTCAGTATCTCGGTAAGGCAACTTGGTTTCAGGAAGGAGCCGAGCATACGCCAGTATCTCGGTAAGACAACTTGGTTTCAGGAAGGAGCTGAGCATACGCCAGTATCTCGGTAAGGCAACTTGGTTTCAGGAAGGAGCCGAGCATACGCCAGTATCTCGGTAAGGCAACTTGGGTTCAGGACAGGCCGAGCATATGCCAGTATCTCGGTAAGGCAACTTGGGTTTAGGAACAGGCCGAGCATACGCCAGTATCTCGGTAAGGCAACTTGGTTTCAGGAAGGAGCCGAGCATACACCAGTATCTCGGTAAGGCAACTTGGTTTCAGGAAGGATCCGAGCATATGCCAGTATCTCGGTAAGGCAACTTGGGTTCAGGAACAGGCCAAGCATACGCCAGTATCTAGGTAAGGCAACTTGGTTTCAGGAAGGAGCCGAGCATACACCAGTATCTCGGTAAGGCAACTTGGTTTCAGGAAGGAGCCGAGCATACGCCAGTATCTCGGTAAGGCAACTTGGTTTCAGGAAGGAGCTGAGCATACGCCAGTATCTCGGTAAGGCAACTTGGTTTCAGGAAGGAGCTGAGCATACGCCAGTATCTCGGTAAGGCAACTTGGTTTCAGGAAGGAGCCGAGCATACGCCAGTATCTCGGTAAGGCAACTTGGGTTCAGGACAGGCCGAGCATATGCCAGTATCTCGGTAAGACAACTTGGGTTTAGGAACAGGCCGAGCATACGCCAGTATCTCGGTAAGGCAACTTGGTTTCAGGAAGGAGTCGAGCATACACCAGTATCTCGGTAAGGCAACTTGGTTTCAGGAAGGATCCGAGCATATGCCAGTATCTCGGTAAGGCAACTTGGGTTCAGGAACAGGCCAAGCATACGCCAGTATCTCGGTAAGGCAACTTGGTTTCAGGAAGGAGCCGAGCATACACCAGTATCTCGGTAAGGCAACTTGGTTTCAGGAAGGAGCCGAGCATACGCCAGTATCTCGGTAAGGCAACTTGGTTTCAGGAAGGAGCTGAGCATACGCCAGTATCTCGGTAAGGCAACTTGGTTTCAGGAAGGGGCCGAGCATACGCCAGTATCTCGGTAAGGCAACTTGGGTTCAGGACAGGCCGAACATATGCCAGTATCTCGGTAAGGCAACTTGGGTTCAGGAACAGGCCAAGCATACGCCAGTATCTCGGTAAGGCAACTTGGGTTCAGGACAGGCCGAGCATATGCCAGTATCTCGGTAAGGCAACTTGGGTTCAGGAACAGGCCAAGCATACGCCAGTATCTCGGTAAGGCAACTTGGTTTCAGGAAGGAGCCGAGCATACGCCAGTATCTCGGTAAGGCAACTTGGTTTCAGGAAGACAAATGTCACAGTAGAGTTGCTTAGACAAAGCAAGCAGATAAACATACAGTTCTTACAGCAGTGGAGTTTAGTGCCAACAGCCAAGGAAGTATACAGGTACTCACAGCAGAGGTACTTGGCTTAAGGATAAACAGATGTCACAGTATAGTTGCTTAGACTCAGCAAGCAGATTAACATACAGTTCTTACAGCAGTGGAGTTTAGTACCAACAGGTACTCACAGCAAAGGTACTTGGCTTCAGGATAAACAGATGTCACAGTATAGTTGCTTAGACTCAGCAAGCAGATAAACATACAGTTCTTACAGCAGTGGAGTTTAGTACCAACAGCCAAGGAAGTATACAGGTACTCACAGCAGAGGTACATACAGTTCTTACAGCATGGTGATAGACACAGTAGCCAAGTAAGCATACAGGATACAAAAGAATTGTTAGAATACAAGCCAAGGGTCAGTAGCCAGGAAACGGAGAGGTCAAGGGACCTCTCTTTCCTTTTGGCTGAAAAGCATCATTCGTTTGGCCTATGAGACTGCTGGATGGCAGCCTCCTGAAAGGATTACTGCTCATTCTACTAGAGCTGTGGCTTCCACATGGCTTTTAAAAATGAGGCTTCTGTTAAACAGATTTGTAATGCGGCGACTTGGTCTTCGTTTCATACTTTTTCCAAATTTTACAAATTTGATACTTTTGCTTCTTCTGAGTCTATTTTTGGGAGAGAGGTTCTACAAGCAGCGGTGCCTTCCGTTTAAGGTCCCTGTCTTGTCCCTCCCTTCATCCGTGTCCTAAAGCTTTGGTATTGGTATCCCACAAGTAAGGATGAATCCGTGGACTCGATACATCTTACAAGAGAAAACATAATTTATGCTTACCTGATAAATTTATTTCTCTTGTGATGTATCAAGTCCATGGCCGCCCTGTTTTTTTTAAGACAGGCATATATATTTTTATTTTTAAACTTTAAGTCACCACTGCACCCTATGGTTTCTCCTTTTTCTTCCTAGCCTTCGGTCGAATGACCTGGGGGGTGGAGCTAAGGGGGGAGCTATATAGGCAGCTCTGCTGTGGGTGCTCTCTTTGCCACTTCCTGTAGGGGAGGAGAATATCCCACAAGTAAGGATGAATCCGTGAACTCGATACATCACAAGAGAAATAAATTTATCAGGTAAGCATAAATTATGTTTTTGCATGATAAGAAAAGTTTGCAATATACTTTCATATATTATTGTAACCCCATTTTCTGTAATTTTACTCTGGGCTTTACTATTCTACTGAGATTTAAAAAAAAAAAAATTTATAAAGTAATCGACGCCCCAAGTTGAAACCTAGGTTTTCCCTACCTGATCCTTTTTTTAATTTTTTTTTTTTTGCTGAGTTTTTTTTCTGAGTTAGGGATAAATATAAAACAGCAAATAAAGTGTCCAAACACTGAACTTTGCAAACAATGTCTTAGAGGAAACTGTGTTACTTTAAAAGGACACTAAAGTAAACAATAAGCTTTCATAATTTAGATACCTTTATAGACAAGAAAGATTATAAATTTGGGGCTAGATTACAAGTCGAGCAATAATTTATTGCGCTCCCGCAAACAGGCAAATTTGCCCGTTTGCTTTCGAGAACATTATCAGCTGGTTATTGCTACCGCAAGCTTGCGGTAGCAATTAGCGCTCAGAAAATTAAACAGAGATCAGATCTCTGGATGATTTTCTAAAAGTGCCCCTATTGGCCCAAAATTTAAATATAATAATCTTTATTAAAAAAATAAAAATGACAGCATCTTTATTTTTAATAAAATAACTGCAAAAATCAGTTATAATGGGCTAAAAGTGTGAGCTGAGTGGTGTTAGAACAAAATGCCTTTACATAGTGTTCTATGGGAACTGTGTATGTACTGTATATTAATTTATACATATACAGTACATTTGTGTTAATATGTGTATATACACACATTAAAGCGACACTGAACCCAAATTTTTTCTTTCGTGATTCAGATAGAGCATGCAATTTTAAGCAACTTCCTAATTTACTCCTATTATCAAATTTTCTTCATTCTCTTTGTATGTTTATTTGAAAAGCAAGAATGTAAGTTTAGATGCCGGCCCATTTTTGGTGAACAACTTGGGTTGTCCTTGCTGATTGGACAGCACTAATAAACAAGTGCTATCCATGGTTCTGAACCAAAAATTTGCTGGCTCCTTTGCTTAGATGCCTTCTTTTTCAAATAAAGACAGCAAAAAAACGAAGAAAACTTGATAATAAAAGTAAATTACAAAGTTTCTTAAAATTGCATGCTCTTTCGGAATCATGAAAGAAAAAAATTTGGGTTCAGTGTCCCTTTAACACATAAATACAGTGTGTGTGTGTGTATATGTAAATATTTAAAATTACTGCCCATTGCTGTGCAACTTACACCCTTCGCTGCGCTAGTTATCATGCCATTTCTGAGCGGAATGCTTCTGTGCAATGCATGCGCAAGGTCACGCTCGCTTTACACCTCACTTACAATACCAGCGCACATTTGTGTGCACTGGAATTACTCAGTTGAGCACAAATATCGCTTTGCCGTAAGCAATATTTTGCGCTTAACACACAATCTGGCCCTTGATTTGTAAGTGGAAGTTCCCATGTGCACCAAGAGCCACAAGGAATAATAAAAAGAGTTACATTTAGTAACAGTGATAACTCAGATGACTTCAAAATTGGTACTAATTTACAATCAATAAAGACCAGCACACTACCATAGGGCATTATCTGCAGAGAAAGAAAAATAATGTAGAGAAATATATTTATCATCGGTCATTAATAAATCTAGCTTGGAGTTTTTGTTTATAAAAAGAATACCTTTGACTTCGGATTTATGTTTTTATCCCATTCAACACTGTAATTTGTTCAACACCAATAACTTTGTTTATAAATTGGCCCTTTATAAATATTTTGATAATAAGAATACTGAATTAAAATATTTATTTAACATATTTTTTAACAAAAGTGCCTTTTTTGGACTCTAGCGTGGAAGATTCCTCAATCCCAGAAGCATTCCTTTTTTTATCAGTCTTTAGGAGAGAATCCATATCTTTCAACTATGCTGATGAATCAGTTCTATAATCCATGCTCTGAAGTATCCAATATTTATCCAGTATAGGGGTGAAAACTTGCAATATAGATATTTCTGGTAGTTCATAAAAAAAACTTAATAAATTGTTCAGCTTTATTGATCATTAACAATACTCTACGCTTAATCATCTAAATCTGTGTTTCTGACTCCTTAACAACCACACTCAATACGTTGCTGGTCGTTTTTTTTTTGTTATAATAGCGAGGGTCCCGCCACCAGCGGCGTGACCGTACTGTTATACCCTCCCTCCAGCTGGACACCGGATATAGTATTGCATGTTACAAATGCAAGACCCATAGAAAGACCTGCAACGTACCTTAAGGGTTAAATATGGTAGAATTGCATAATCAACAAATGCATGATAAACATACACCGCAATAACATTTAGAGCCCAATAATTAAAACATTGAAATGCCAGATGTGAAAAAGCACGCAAACACTTGCAGAGACTGGCCTCAGGGAATTATCTAAAAAAGGGGCAGTTTCTGTGAGTGGCGAGATGTCTCCAATAGAAAGTAATGAAGTTTGACAGAAAAGGAAACTGGAAGGTAGCAGGTAACAGGGGGTGTGCTTTAAAAATGAAATCCTGCAGCCAATACAAATCATATTTATCTATGCTTTCAGCGTATGGTACCTTACAATTGCACCTATTTTTTTTTATTATGTTTGTTTTTCTATTAGGATAAAAAGGGGCCTATTTATCAAGATCCGTCGGAGCTTGTAGGTCCGTATTTCTGGCGAGCCTTCAGGCTCCCCAGAAACACCAGTTATGAAGCAGCGGTCTAAAGACCGCTGCTCCATAACCTGTCCACCTGCTCTGAGAAGGCGGACAGACATCGCGGGAAATCAACCCGATCGGGTTGATTGACACCGCTCTGCTAGCGGCCGATTGGCCTTGAATCTGCAGGGGGCGGCGTTGCACCAGCAGTTCACAAGAGCTGCTGGTGCAATGCTAAATGCAGAGAGTGTATAACTCTCCGCATTCAGCAAAGTCTGTCGGACATGATCCGCTGATCGGATCATGTCGGACAGACATTTGTTAAATAGGCCCCTCAGTGTTTTGTGTATTTTGACACAATTTTACCACCTTTCAGTATGCAAGAAAAAAAACAGATCTGTAGGAGAAAAAATGTTTATAAAATATGTCAGACCTGAAGAAAAAATGCCAGCTACACTCATTTGAATTTTCGTATTATAAATATGAATTACACAGTATTTTTTGCATGTATGGTATAGTTTTATTACAATTTCTACTGTGCACCTTAAATATTTTTTTTCTGCATAATTTCAATACAATTTTTCCATGAAATATAAGTTTCCTTACTTTTTTTTTTTTTTTTTGATTGAACAATACAGTTTTTGCTGCATATTTTTATTTCATTATTTAATTTATTCATTTTATCTGATTTGTAAAATTCTGATTTATTTTTTTGTGAGCTGTTTTGTAATGTATCCATCACCTTAACGTACATAAAAGAAAGACCCTTTTGCAAGGCACACTGTTCCCAAAGTAAAAATGAAAACAGGGGCTTCATAATATTGGCGATATTTATTAGAAACTCTCACAAGCCCAGAGAGTTTTAGATACTTGGACTCTTAAGGCCTGATATTAAAAACTTTGCCGGCATGGAGAGAAATCACACAATCTTTGGGATTTATTTAGACTTTGTATTATAATGTACTAGTCTCTGTTTCACATAAATAACACTACATAGTAACAAAAACATTTCTCAGCATAACATTTGTGTTTCTAATGTTTCTAAGATCATCTCACCTGAGCGACAAGGTTTTTAATATCAGACCCTTATTGAGACTTTCAAATGAGTAGTAGATTTATCTGACAGATTTCAAGTTACTTTCATTTTCCCCTGTGTCTTGTCAGCCAATCACAAAATGCATATACTGTATACAGTTTAAACTCAGTAGGAAATGGCGCCTCAGAAAGAGTGCATATAAAAAGATTGTGCACATTTTTTTAATTGAATGCTGTATCTGAATCATGAAAGTTTAATTTTGACTTTGGTGTCCTTTTAAGTTATAGTAAAAAAAAATACATGACATCTGATTAGTGAAATTCAACACCCATTGAACAAGAAATGGGTTTATAAGCCATAAGATCTTTTTTATTTTTATTCTAACATCCATTTCTAAATTGAAATACCCCTACAGGAATGTTCTTTATTTTCTTTTAACTAGCATTATTTTATGAGGGGAATTACTATCTGCAGAAATGTCGCACTTCTTTTTGTGCTACATTTTCTCCATCAAACACCATCCTAGTAAGGGGGCTGTGTGTGCTGTTACATTTAGATAAGGCAGATACATAGATTTGTTACTTGTTGGGGATGGACCTGAGGAATGTCCTATATAATTTTTTTTATTATTATTCTGAACAACATTGATATGGTCATATATTTATCAGGTTTTAGAGTTATAGGGGCCTATCTATCAAGCTCCGAATGGAGCTTGACGCCCCGTGTTTCTGGCAAGCCTGCAGGCTGGTCAGAAACACCAGTTATGAAGCAGCAGTCTAAAGACCGCTGCTCCATAACCCTGTCCGCCTGCTCTGATGAGGCTGACGGGAATCGCCGCAATTCAACCCGATCAAGTACGATCGGGTTGATTGACACCCCCTGGTGGTGGCCGATTGGCCGCGGGTCTACAGGGGGCGGCATTCCACCAGCAGCTCTTGTGAGCTGCTGGTGCAATGCTGAATACGAAGAGCATATTGCTCTCCGCATTCAGCGATGTCTGTCGGACCTGATCCGTACTGTCGGATCAGGTCCGACAGCAATTTGTTAAATAGGCCTCATAGACCGTTTTTGGACAATAAAAGGTGTAACTAGTAAGACTTGTATTGAGACATCCAGTTACAGAAAACCCACTGCTGGTAACACTTCATATAATGACAAGCTCCTCTCCTAGCAAACCATCATCCCCCCTCCATGCTCCCAAGCTTGAGACTAAATGGGACATGGTTGAATACATTTGACATATTGTGCAGCTGGGGATACATTTCAATCCTCAGGTAGAACAAAAAAGATTTTTGAGGGTGTGCCTATTAGAAATGTTTAGAGACATTGTACACTAGATTTTTCTTTGTATAAATGTTTTGTAGATGATTACTTTATATAGCCCACCTGGTAATGTTTTTATAATTTTTTATAAAATAGTTTTGCTTTATTTTTTAAGAATATTTTCAGACTCCTAACCAAGCCCCAGTGTGTCAGATGTATACGCGCATTTACAGAGTCCTAACCAAGCCCCAGTGTGTCAGATGTATACGCGCATTTACAGACTCCTAACCAAGCCCCAGTGTGTCAGATGTATACGCGCATTTACAGACTCCTAACCAAGCCCCAGTGTGTCAGATGTATACGCGCATTTACAGACTCCTAATCAAGCCCCAGTGTGTCAGATGTATACGCGCATTTACAGACTCCTAACCAAGCCCCAGTGTGTCAGATGTATACGCGCATTTACAGACTCCTAACCAAGCCCCAGTGTGTCAGATGTATACGCGCATTTACAGACTCCTAACCAAGCCCCAGTGTGTCAGATGTATACGCGCATTTACAGACTCCTAACCAAGCCCCAGTGTGTCAGATGTATACGCGCATTTACAGACTCCTAACCAAGCCCCTGTGTGTCAGATGTATACACGCATTTACAGACTCCTAACCAAGCCCCAGTGTGTCAGATGTATACGCGCATTTACAGACTCCTAACCAAGCCCCAGTGTGTCAGATGTATACGCGCATTTACAGACTCCTAACCAAGCCCCAGTGTGTCAGATGTATACGCGCATTTACAGACTCCTAACCAAGCCCCTGTGTGTCAGATGTATACGCGCATTTACAGACTCCTAACCAAGCCCCAGTGTGTCGGATGTATACGCGCATTTACAGACTCCTAACCAAGCCCCAGTGTGTCGGATGTATACACGCATTTACAGACTCATAACCAAGCCCCAGTGTGTCAGATGTATACGCGCATTTACAGACTCCTAACCAAGCCCCAGTGTGTCAGATGTATACGCGCATTTACAGACTCCTGTAGGCTTCTTTTTAGGTTATCTGTCTTTTCATATGCAGGAGGAAGGGGTGGGGGTGGGGAGTGTCTGCTCTTTTTGTTTACACAGCCCCTTTCAGTGGGTGTCCCAGACTACCTCATCAACAGTGCAAAACTCTGAGCTTTAAAAGGTTTTATACTGGATTTTTAGATCAGTATCTGTGCATATTCTTCTTTATAATAGTGTCTATTACATGCAGTTATACTGTCCCTTTAAAGAATGCTGAGGAGTGTACTGTATTACTGTTCAAATACTTTAATAAGAAAAAATGTCTAATGTCTTAGACTTTAAAGCATTCAATGAATCCACAGACCAAATAGAGGGGTGATAGAAAAAAACATGGATTGACAGGGGGTCTTTTGGAGCTTCACTTTGGAAACATGCCATCCCATCATAATAAAAAAACTTTTATTATTATTATGGCCTAATTTTATATCTCTTGCCTTTAATAAAATACCTCACCTGTGCCCAGTTGTTATTGTTAATTAAACAACTATTACTTCTGAGGGACCTTATAAAAGGGGGATCTTTTTATATACTATTTTTACACTAATGTTTTTACATAATGAAAGCTATTCTCTTTGTTGATTGACCAATGATGGACAAACAAAGGTTATTTTATACATTACTTCTTGTAATGTATAAATATATAGTTGGGATCCAAAGGAACAGCAGACACAGTTTCAAGTCAAAACGCTAGAAATAGCTCAATTTATTTAGAAGTTCCAAACAAGAAAAGGTAGACAGACACCTGACGCGTTTCACACATGTGCACAACTAGGGCTGTATGATTAATTGCGGATGTGGTTTTAAACAGCGATTAATCGCCGTGGTTTTAAAACCGCGAGAGTATGCGATTTATAACCCTGCACACTATGATGTCACCTATGACGTACAGGAGGGCTCCGCGGGGGCCACATGCGGGTAAGAGGGGTGGCAGTGATTTACCAGTGCTGTACTAGTGTTGTACTAGCACATGGTGACTGACTGAGCTCAGGCTGAGGGGGGCAGCCGTGTCTGATCTAGCTGGAAGGATAGCAGGCCATGCAGTGCTGAATGGACTATCATCGTTTTCTTGTACGGTGCAGCAGCAAGCACAGTGGCTCCCTCCCACCATAAATAGAAAGCTGGCCAGCAGGATGCATGGTCTGCACGCCCAAATACTCCATTCAAAGTATTTGGGTGCAGAGACCGTGCATCCTGCTGGCCAGCTTTCTATTTATGGTGGGAGGGAGCCGCTGTGCTTGCTGCTCCACCGGACATGAAAACGCTGCTTGGGGGGTCGGTGAGTGACTGTGGTAGTGTTGTGTAGTGGGACTCACTTGACATAGGTCACCATTGAAAGATAAAGAGCTTGTCTCCTCTGCATTAGAATCATACTGCAAACTATAGAGATCAGCTGGCTTACTTTACACTATAATTGCTTGCTATAGAGACATATTCTCTATGCAAGGCAGTGCCATTTTTGTTTGTCCATTCTCTTATATGATATACTGCACTGCACTGTACAAAATAGAATATTACTGCATGCTATGGAGCAGGATTACTTGCAATATTTCTACAGGCACAGAGATTGCTCACTCTGGAACTAAGAATATTACTGTATTTTATGAAGGTTGCTTATTTTTTAATAGAACATTAGTGCTGCAAGTTAAATGCATACTCATAGTGTAATAAAATAATACTGTAGGTAATATATATATATATATATATATATATATATATATATATATAAATATATATACTGTGTGTGTATGTATGTGTGTATGTATGTATATATATGTGTGTGCATATATATATATATATATATATATATATATATATATTGTGAGAAGAAAGGTATTCTGGCGCTTGGTTTATGTTACCGTATACAGATAAGTTATATAGTATATGTATGACAGAGGATGAATGCTATTTGGTAATCCAGTTAGCTAGATAGGTGTTTTGGGCTAACATGAACTAGTCAGTAGACTATTCAGACAACTCGTAATACCAACGTTGTCTTAAGGGTGCGCTGGGAAAAAAAGGCTTGTTAGCACCGCAGGTCTTTACCGACAAAACTCGTAATCTAGGTGTAAGGAAGGGCTAAGTGTATATATACATTATGAGTATGGGATATGCAGTGTATAGTAATGTAGATAGCGAACAATGAAAATTCATCAGAAGTGTGCAGTATTCGTGTAATGAGTGCAAAAAGAAAGAAAAAGTCAATGACAGAATTAAAAGGTTAAAAAACTAGAAATTTGTGTTTAACAGAGTAACAACTCTCATTTACATTACTATACACTTGCCATACAGACTCCTATATCGCCTCCCAGATGGTAAGAGGGCAAATAATCCATGACTAGCATGGGAAGGATTACTAATGATACAGCAAGCCCTTTGGAGACTTCAACTGCACTGGAGATCCTCAATAAGAGGTAACTGAGAACCAATGATATATTGGGCTGTTTTTACCACCCGTTGCAAAGCCATTCAGTCAGAGTTAGTACAACTGCCGTACCACACTGTAATACAATTGGTGAGAATACTCTCAATGGTACAACGTTAAAAATTGACCAGGATCTGAGGGGACAAATGAACTTTCTTCAGCGTCCTTAAAAAATAAATATGTTGTTGTGCCTTTTTCACCAGAGTAGAGGTGTTCAATGCCCAAGACAGGTCTTCAGAAATGTGAATTCCAAGAAATTTAAAACTTGTTACACATTCTACCTTAGATCCATTTATATAGATGGGCATGTGTATGTAGCGTTTGGTCTTTCTATAATCAACAATGATCTCTTTGGTCTTCTTCATATTGAGATCCAGGTTATTTTCAGCACACCATGTTACCAGGTGCTTTACCTCCTCCCTATAGGCTGTCTCGTCGTTGTTACTGATCCGGCCTACTACAGTAGTATCATCTGCAAACTTAATAATGTTATTAGACACATACCTAGGCAGGCAGTCATAGGTGAATAGGGAGTATAATAATGGACAGCCTTGTGGAGCACCAGTGTTAAGGGTCAGGGTAGAGGATGTGTGATTGCCTATCCTCACTGACTGAGGTCTATTAGTCAGAAAATCCAGAATCCAGTTACACAGCATGATGTTCATGCCCAGGTCATGAAATTTAGCAACTAATTTTGCAGGAATAACAGTATTGAATGCTGAACTAAAATCAATGAACGGCATCCTGACATAGGTGTTATTGTGATCCAGATGGGTCAGGGCAAAATGTAGTGCTGTGGAGATGGCATCCTCTGTTGACCTGTTCTGACGATAGGCATATTGATGAGGATCTAATGTAGGTGGTAGACAAGCTTTGAGATAAGCCATGACCAGCCTCTCAAAGCACTTTAAAATTGTTAAAGTGAGTGCAATGGGGCTTTACGTGCTTCTACCCTAGAAAGTGCATGGTAACCTCAGTAACAGAGACAGTTAGGGGCTGTTCATCTGAATAGAGCATGTCTTTGGTAATTGGTTCTTCATTATCCCGATCAAAGCAGGCATAGAAGTGATTTAATTTATTCGGAAAAGAGGCATCATTAGTTGGAGGAGTTACATTTGCAGGTTTGTATTCTGTAATAGCCTGGATGCCCTGCCACATGCGTTGGGGGTCAGAGTTATTATGAAAATAATCTTCAATACGTAGTTTCAGGTCATATTTAGCTCTTTTTATTCCCTTTTTTAAGTTAGTTCTAGTTGATCTATAGGCCTCAGCATCACCAGATCTGAAAGCAGCATCTCGTGCATCCAGTAAGAGGCGAACCTCTCTGTTCATCCAAGGCTTCTGATTAGGGAAAGTTCTTATCTTCTTAAAGGTGGTTACATTATCAATACAAGAACTAATATAGTCCAGAACAAAAGAAGCATATAATTCAATGTCAGTGTAAGAATCTCTCTTACCTTCTGTGACAAACAAGCTCCAGTCAGTGTGTTGAAACTGATGTTGTAGTTTAGAGGTTGCGTCTTCTGGCCACACTTTGACTGTCCTCACAGATGGTTTTTCTTGTTTAATAAGGGGAGAATACCTGGGGTACAAAAACAGTGCAGAATGGTAAGATGTACCCAAATAAGGAAGAAGTGTAGCTTTATAAGCATCAGCAATATTTGTATAAACATGATCTAGAGTTCTATCGCCTCTTGTGGCACAAGTTACATTTTGATGGAATTTAGGAAAAACAGTTTTTAAATTAGAATGATTAAAGTCTCCTGCTACAATAAAAGCTCCATCCGGATGTACAGTTTGTTGCTTGTTAATAGTTCTTTCATTACTAATTTAGCATTAGCGTCAGGAGGGTTATATGCTGCAGTAATAATTGTAGATGTGAATTCCCTAGGTAGGTAAAAGGCCTGCACTTAATTAACAGATACTCCAAATGAACAGAGCAATAACTCTTGACAATTTTAGTGTTAGTGCACCAAGCATGATTTATATAGATGCACAAACCACCGCCTTTGGTCTTTCCAGATTTTACAGCAGTTCTACCCGCTCTAAAATCATAATGTCCTTCCAATTCTATAGCATTATTAGGGATGTTATCATTAAGCCATGTTTCTGTGAAAATCAGTACGTTACAGTCTCTGATTCTTTTGTTTGAAGAGATTCGTAGTCTAAGTTCGTCCATCTTATTTGCTAGAGACCGCACATTAGCGAGGAGAATGCTGGCTAATGAAACCCGATAGGGAGATGCTGACAGCCTGCTACTGATACCTCCACGTTTTCCTCGCCTTTGACCGCGATCACGCGGCCACCGGTGGGCACCTCCCGTCGACAGGCCTCGCTCCAAGAACTTCTCCAAGAACCACGGCAATCTGTCAATTTTCTGTGTAACCTGAAAGTTGCTGTGTTTTTTAAATAATGAAGTTCAATATCCAAAAGTTCTTGTCTGCTATTCATGATGTTTTCCGTGCTGTCTCAGGCAAACAGACTTAACCCCTTAATGACCACAATGTACCCTGTATGTCACTGGTCGTTAAGGTTTTTTTTAGGACATAATAGCACAAGTCTAGCAAGAACACGCTGTTAATGCACTCCCTCCAGCAGGCTTTGTGGAATAGAGCAGTCTCAACGCTGGTGGCAAGACCGCGCTATAAAACAATCAAGTCCCAAAAAAAGGCCAGTGACATACAGGGTACGTCGCTGGTCCTTAAGGGGTTAAGAACACCAGCAAAATGCAACTAATCTGTTAAGACTGGGTAGATACAGAGCCTTGCGTTGTACATGCACCGCCATCTTGATGGAAAAAAGGAAGATGTATGTATTTATATGTGTATTTACAGACATATATACACATATTAACACATAAATACATATCTACACACATATATATATAAGTGCATTGGAGCTATTTGCAGTTAAGTAGATGAAAATATGTTAAAGCATATATATGCAATATTCATATTTAATAAAGTGATATACTGTGTATTTACTGTAAATATTTCACATTACATTGTTCTGCACATAGCAGAATATGTTCTATGTATTTTTATATAGATATTCCTATATAAATCTGTATATATCTATACACATATATATATATATATATATATATATATATATATATATATAAAATCTACAGTATATATGTATAGATCTAAAGATCTAATCATATATATATATATATGTATATATGTATATATATATATATATAATGTATTTATGAATACATGGAACATATTCTGCTATGTGAAGAACATTAGAATGTGAAATATTCATATCTTCATGTTGGGTTAGCGCAAATGCGAATATGCAATTCGGTTTGCATGTGAGTAGGGTTTTTTCCACTTTTTTTCTCCATTGACTTCTATGGGGGTATATGTGAATGCGTGTGCGATACTCTAACTTCGGCTTTTTGTGTCTATTGGGTTAGGGCTCTTGCAAAAACTGTTTACTTTCAACTCGTCATACGAGCACGACCCGACGTGCGCAAAAAGCTTACTTCTAGCGGAGTTAGCGTGCAAGCGTTAAATAATGCTCCACTTGTAATCTGGCCCTTATTGTGAGAAGATAATGTTTTTGGTGTAACAATACAGTCGACCAATATGCTTCACTTTTTTGATAAATTATGGTATAAAACAGAACATAATACAGTGTTCTCCCCAGGACCTTTTTATTAGGTGCACCACCTGGCTGACTTTACTGACCAGTGATCAACAGGTTAAAATTGTACCCACTATTAAGCTTAAAGTGAATGTAAATTTTGATGCTAAAGTGCCCGGTTTTAAAAATTTGATTAAAAACAGGGGCACTTTAATTCATCAAAATTTACATTTCACTCCTTGTGGAAAGAAACATACCTTTTAAACTTGACAGCAGCTCCAGCTTCCTCCGGTCGTCGCAAGCCATTTCTGATGTCAGAAATGATGGATAGGTAATCCTCCAATCACGGCTTCCCCCCCGGGGGAATCAGTGTCTGATTCAATGCTGTGATTGGTAGAAGCCGGATTCCTCATTTTAGACCCAGGAAGAGGCTTTGACCCATATTTATCAAGGTCTGGCGGACCTGATCCGACACTGCAGATCAGGTCCGCCAGACCTCGCTGAATACGGCAAGCAATACGCTCGCCGTATTCAGCATTGCACCAGCAGCTCACAAGAGCTTTTGGTGCAACGCCGCCCCCTGAATGTTTCCATGTTTATTGCTCTAAATTTCATAAGATACAATTATGTTAAATAATGCAATAAATGTGTGCTTTGGATAGCAGGAAATGTTATAATATTAGAAAGTATTACACTGCCCCCACCCGGCTACTTTATAATGCCACTCAGCTGGCAACATTTTCTGTGGCGAAAACTATAAAATCCCAGCAAAACCTGAGACATTGGTGTTCAGTTTGCATAAATATAAGTTAACTAAATGATATGCCCTACATATCCTGACCCTAGACTGCTGCAGCGAAACCAAACTGAGGCCATGTGAATCCTGTATTTACCAAAAAATAATGAGAAAACTGCTGACTCTTTGTCAAATAGGCCTTATGGTAGTTGTACTAAAAGAGGATATATGTAATTGGTAGTAAATCAGATTTAATGATATTCATATGATTTCTATTGTTAGTATATATTAGTCCAGAGTATGATATGGATAACATGTTTTTTTTTTGTAATATATATTGCTTGTTTATTAGGAGTAGCATTTAAGCAGTACTGCTTTTTTCATGTACTGGTACAGTTACATTCGCTCTGTTTCCCTATAGCGCCAGTGCCTTGTAGTCACATGACCGCTATTGAGGAAGTTATATTCCAGAGCTTTCTTTTTACCTCAGCAGAAATAAGAAATTGAGAAAGAATTGAAGACTTTGTCCTTGCTTTTTGACTGTTATACAGTGGATATAAGAGTATACTACAAGTGAGTATACAGTTATTTTAATCCGTTTTCTTAAAGTACTGTGTCTGGACTTGAAATTGCAGAAAAAAAAAAAACTAACAAACTATAATGCCTTGAGAAAGGGTTGTTAAAATTAAACAGTTGAAGTTAAGGCAATAAAACGTTGATGGGTTTTGTGTCAATGCTTAATAAAAAAACAAAAACAAAACCCAAAACAGTGGAAACATTTTATTTTTATATGCAGCAATTAAATAAAAAAATGTTCACTTGGTGATAAGCAGAATTTCTTTCCACTGCTTTATTTGTCACATGACAGCAAAAAGCATAAGAAAAATGTCAAAAAATAACGTTTTCAGATGCAGCAAAGAAAAAAATCTTTGTGTCGCTTTTAAATTTCTTTTAGCACAAGTGGTTTTTATATTTTTCTATTTAATTATATTGCAGGACCCTTTGATTCTGGTCCATCACAAACTATCCTGTGTATGCAGCAGACAGGAACACTTAGAGGGCCCCATTTCTCAAGCTGCGAAAGCAGCTTCTGGGCCACAGTGTTTCAGGCTCATCGGAAACACTAGTTAAAGGGACAGTCTACTCCAGAATTTTTATTGTTTAAAAAGAGAGATAATCCCTTTATTACCCATTCCCCAGTTTTAAATAACGAACACAGTTATATTAATACACTTTTTACCTCTGTGATTATCTTGTATCTAAGCCTCTGCAGACTGCCCCCTTATTTCAGTTCTTTTGACAGAATTGCATTTTAGCCAATCAGTGCTGACTCCTAGGTAACTCCACAGGAGTGAGCACAATGTGCTACATTTAGCCACCAATCAGCAAGTGCTACCCAGATGCTGAACCAAAAATGGGCCGACTCCTAAGCTTACATTCCTTTTTTCAAATAAAGATTCCAAGAGAACAAAGAAGAATTTATAATAGGACTGAATTAGAAAGTTGCTTAAGTGAATCATGAAAGAAAAAAATTGGGCTTCATATCCCTTTAAACCAACGTTGGCGTACCATTCCCAGACACTAAGGCCTCTATTTATGAAAGGTCTTGCGGACCTGATCCAACTGTGCGGATCAGATCCGCAAGACCTTTCTGAATGCAGAGAGCAATACGCTCTCCGTATTCAGCATTGCACCAGCAGCTCACAAGAGCTGCTGGTGCAGCGCCACCCCCTGCAGACTCGCGGCCAATGGGCCGCCAGCAGGGAGCTGTCAATCGATTGATTTCCGGCGATGTCTGTCCGCCTGCTCATAACTGCTTCATAACTGCTGTTTCTGGCGAGTCTGAAGATTCACCAGAAACACGGGCCGTCAAGCTCCTTTCGGAGCTTGATAGATAGACAGTCTTCTGGAAGAGGAATAAGAGGGATTGGGTGACACAAGAAATCTTTTTGGATTGATACACAAATTATTTTTTCCCACTGTGCTTTGTTTTTGTCACAGAAATAATTTACTGGCCAAAGCTCTTCTTTTCCCCTGGCCATCCTGGAAACGTTGATGCAGTTAGAAGACCTCTGGATGTCAGTGTTGTTTACATGCCACCAAACAGCACATCAGTTTTGCAACCCATAGACCAATAGGTTATAGCAACCTTCAAATCTTATTATCTCCCCCAAACCTTTACAGAAAAGATGAGTTTTGTACAGATCAGATACAACTATCAAAGATTACTGGAGTTTATTCAACATTTTGAAGGGCATTAATAACCTTAATAAAGCTTGGGAGTAAGTCACAGTCAACTGTTTAAATAGAGTGTGGTGCAAACATTTACCAGAATTTAAAGGGACAGTCTACTTGAAAAATGTTATTGTTTAAAAAGATAGATAATCCCTTTTTTACCTGTTCCCCAGTTTTGCATAACCAACACTGTTATATTAATACACTTTTTACCTTTGTGATTACCTTGTATCTAAGCCTCTGCAGATTGCCCCTTATCTCAGTGTTATTTACAAACTTGCATTTTAGCTAATCCCTGCGTACTCCTGCATAACTCTATATGGCACATATGAACTATCACTGTCTAACTGTAATAAAACGGTAAAATTCAGAGATAAGAGGTGACCTGCAAGGCTTAGAAATCAGTCTATGAGCCTATCTAGGTTTAGCTTTCAACAAAGAATATCAAGAGTACAAATCAAATTTGATGATAAAAGTAAAATGGAAAGTGGGTTAAAATTGCATGCACTATCTGAATCATGAAAGTTTTATTTTGACTTTACTGTCCCTTTAAGCACGACTTCACAAGAGCCATTATGGCTGCGTTCGGGCAGCGCTCCAAGCTAACTGGTGACGTCACCTAGCGCCACGTCATCGCTGGGAGTGAAGCGCCTCCACTAGCTCCTGAGCGCTGCCCGAACGCAGCCTAAGAAAACATTGTTGAAAATGTTAGTAGACTGGCACAAGCAGTTAGGTTGAGTGAGGTTACAGTTGATGATGTAACAGACCTATTGGATAGCCATAAACATCAGTTTTCCAATGCAGACTTGGAAGAATTGGCTGACGAACTAAGCCACAGAATGAGGAAGAAAAAGATGAGTTGGAAGAGGTTCCTCAAAATTCTATGAAAACAAATGATTTACAGCGTATACTTTCAGCCAAGAATCCTTTCTTTAAAAAAAAAAAAAAAAAAAGCAGGATCTTTATTAGAGTAGTACAATCTCAAAGGGGCTTTAGGGAAGGCTGGAGTATTATGTTAATGTCTGAGTAGTGCTCGTGTTTGGGGTGAGCGCTTAAACACTGCACCCGTATACACGCCGTTCTATAGGCATAGAAGCTTCTTTGCCTGGATCTCTCAATCACTTTGGCCGCAAACTGTGGGGTCCTTTGAAGGCCTGAACTGTGTACGCTCCCACTATAGCATTTCATAAAGAAGAAGACTGCAAAAAGAAAGCCCACCCTAAAGCTACGCTTATCTGGAAACTACACTTAGCATGGAGTGAGGTGGTCCGCCTTGGCCCCCTTTATCTCAGTGTGAGGCTTGAGACACGAGAGAGCGGGGAAACCCTGTGACTCAGCGTGAGTTGTCTCTGGAGTAGGAGGCAAGTAGGAGCTGAGAACCTATGTTAGGTGGTGGACGGTAAAATAATTCTATTTGCCAAGGCTGATAATATCAGAAGCATGCCAGTGTTTTCCAGGAGACGACAATAGGGTGAGATGTCGGTTGTGCTTTCCTACCTCCTTATCCCTTAAAGTGTATCTAATCTAGAGACATTTATTGGATTAACTCTCCAGTGAAATAGCCCGGACACCTTAACAAAAGCTGCTCCTTTTTTGGATTTCATTAATGGACATTCTAGTTTGCTTTTTTTTGTACATTTATTGCATATATTGGTCCTATTAAAGCAAATAGTTGGCATTTATTATTAGCTGATAAATGATTAGCTAATCCTTATAGACGCGATTTAGAAGCCTAAAAGGGGTGGGGCCAATTCTCACATATACACATGTTTTTCTGTACGAGATGGCTCCATTTGTATTTCAACACTTTCTCTTCTTTTAGATCTGGAACATATAATTAGAGCCATAAATTTGTAGGGCTCTAATAATTTGTTTCTCTTTCACATGTTACTCACGTTTAGGCTCACTAACCCTAGGTAGTCTATTTACTACACTTCCCCAGTTTATATTTTGGATTCCATCACTTGTATATCAATGGTAAAATGTATAAATATTTCTAAAGCTAAATCACCTGGTATTTCTCTAAAGCAAAAAGATAAGAAACCCAAGACTAGCAATGATATTACCATAGAAAGCTCAAATGAACTTAGTTTGCTCTCTAATTGGTTGAATACCAACAAATTTTGTGGACATTCATATAAGTAATCTTTTTACTTATTGATATAATTATTGTCACAACATCACCTTTAGTGCACTGAATTGTAAACACAGTTTGTTCTATTTAATGTTTTTCTAACGGGTTATACTCTGGAACAGATCACTGTAATATAAATAACTTGTTGGGTGTTACTAGTTTATTTGATGTTATGAATAAAAAAGATATTTGATTTAATTAAGGATTAATTGATGAATTAATGTTTATTATTTCCTATACCCATAATTCAAATTTAAAAACAATATGTAGCCTTTGTATGAACTGGGACACGTTTTTTCTTGGCTCTCCCTGGCTAACAAAGTCTGATCTGATCTGTTTAGTGCGTAGTGAGGGTGCACAAACCCTATCTGCTTCAAGTTGTTTCATATTACAGCAGGTTACTGGGTACCTGGTTGCAGAAATAATTTCTGCTGCCCCCCCCCCCCCCCCACACACACACACATAGATAAATTAGAGGCTTATCATCTTTATTATATATTGATCCATACCTTTTTTCCAGTAATACCTATTATATGTATTGTATTAAGCAGTAGAATTATTATTATTATTGTCATTTAAAAAGCACCAACATATTACGCAGCACCGTAACATTAAGTATACAGTTATGGAGTATATAATAATAATAGAAGATATTTACACTATAAGCTATAAACCATCTTTAAAAAAAGGTGATCAACAGGACAGGTGAACTTGTGAGCTTACAATCTAAAGAAAGTACACAGGGAAGTTGAGGGAGCAAGAAACACAAGTAGTAGAGACATCTTAAAGTAAGTTATGTTTTTATGGAACACTTGAAGTTTTTGAGACTATAGGAAAGTCTTACTGAGTGAGACAAGGAGTTCCATATGATTGGTACAGTTGTAGAAAAGTCTTGCAGACGATAGTGTGAGGAAGTAATGAAAGATGAGGAGAGAAGTAGGTCTTGGGCAGAGCGTAGGGGGTGTGTTGGATAGTATTTGCAGACAAGGACAGAGATATAGGAGGGTGCAGTGTTGGTGAGGGCTTTGTATGAATTTTATTCTTGAGGCTAAGGGAAGCCAGTGGAGGTGTTGGCAAAGAGGTGCAGCTGATGTGGAGCAATAATTAAGCAAAATGAGCCTGGCAGAGGCAATCGTGATGCATTGCAGTGGGGACAAGGTGGTAGATTGGCAGACCAGAGTATACAGAATTGCAGTAGTCAAGGCGGGATAACAATCTTAGTTGCTCTTGAGTGTGGAAGTGACAAAGGTAGAAGGACTTAATGTGGGGTACAAGAGAAAGTTAATGTGTGACCCCAAGTCAGTGGGCCTGAGGGGTAGAAGTGATTAAAGAGTTGTCCACAGTAAGTGAGATTTGGGGAATGGGGAGATTGGTAGAGGGAGTAAATAGAAGGAGTTCAGTTTTAGAGAGGGTCAGAATTAGGTAGTGAGAAGCCATCCAGGGTGAGCTATTAGCTAGTTAGTTGGTGACACAAGTCAGCAGGGAAGAGGAAATGTCTGGTATAGAAAGGTAGATTTGTGTGTCATTAGCATAAAGATGATACTGAAACCCACAGGACTTGATTAGAGATGATATGTAGAGAAAAGAAGGGGTAGAGGGGAGAAAGAAGAGCCAAAGAAGGATGCACTGAAGGTACGGTTAGAAATGTAGGAAGAAAGCTACAGTAGAGCTGTGTTAAAAATACATAAGGAAAGAAGGGTCTAGAGCAGCAATAAATGGTCAAAAGTGTAAAAGGCTGCCAAGAGGTGTAAAACGATTAGCATAGAGTAATGTCCTTTATAATTGGCAGTAAGCGGATGGAGTAAATTTTGATTTTGAAATGTATTGTTAAGTGCCTGCGAGAAAAGTGGTAATGGGAAGAGAGGGAGGGCACAGGAGAGTATTAAAAGTGGAGAAAGACACTTAGGATTGTGAAACATATATGAAATGATATTTGCATAGTAGTTTTGTTTGGAGAGGTTGAGAGTGAATGAGTAGGAGTGCAGCATAAATTTGTAATGCAAGAAGACGGCAGAGGAGCAAGATTTTCTCCAATTCCGTTCGGCAATGCGGGTGCATTTTTGCAAGTAGCGTTATAGATGTGTATGCCAAGGTTGGGGGTGCTTCCATCTGGTGCGAGTTATGGAGGAGGGGCTATTTTGTCAGGAGTGAAGATCAGAATGGAATTATACAGAGTGATAGATTCCTCAGGATAGGAAAGGGAAAAGATTGCAGGGAGAAAAGGGTTTACTGTGTGAGTTCTGGGATTGTGGTGTGCAAATTGCTATGAAGTCTACTTGAAGGATTAGGTGGTGGGTGTGCAGTCGGTGCAGTAATACTACATTTCAAAAGATGGTGGTCAGAGAGTGGAAATAGGTAGTTAGTAAACAGAGAAATAGAACAATGGTTGCTGAAGGTTAGGTCAATTGAGTGGCCATCTTTGTGAGTGTTGGAATTTGTCCACTGTGAGAGGCCAAATGATGAAGTGAGCTCCAGGAGCTTTGAAACTCCAGGTGAGCTACGGTTATCAATGGGATTATTAAAGTCCTAAAAATACTCATATATACACATAACATTGTTGTATAGCACCACAAAATTCCGTAGCTCAGACACACACACATAGAAGAGAGGACAGAGAGAGAAGAGAGGGATAGAGGAGAAAGAGGAGAGAAAAAACGAGAAAGGGAAGAAATCGGGGAGAGAGAAATGGGAAAGGAGAGGAGATAATGTAAGGGGAAAGGAGAGAGAGAGAGAGAGAGAGAGAGAGATGCAAAAAGCGAAAAGAGGAGAGAGAGAGGAGAAAGAAGTGAGAGAGGGAAGAAAGAGAAAAGTGAAAGGAGACAAGATAAGGGGAAAGGAGAGATGAGAAAGGGGAGGGAGAGCGAGAGAGAGGATTGAGAGTAGACATGTGCAACGCTAAAAATTTTGTTTCGTTTTCATTAGTTAAATAAATAATTTCTTTTCGGCAAATTAGTTTAGTTAAGTTTAAAAAAAAAATGTTTTGGCAAATTAGTTATGTTAAGTTAAATTGTTTTTTCAGATCCGTTCGTTATTTTGGATCCATTCTTTATTTATATTCATTATTCTATTCTAAAGCTTAGAATGGAATAATGCATATGAATAAAGAATGGATCTGAAAAAAACGAAAGAATCCAAAAAAACTATTTAACTAAACATAACTAATATGCAGCTGATAGCTGAAACAAAATTATTTAAAACCGCCGCCACCCACATCGCCAACACTAACAAAACCTATTAACCCCTAAATTGCCGCCCCCCACATAGCCGACACTAACTAAACCTATTAACCCCTAAAATGCCGTTCCCCGACATCACCAACACTAACTAAACCGATCAACCCCTTAACCGCAGTTCCCTGTCATCGCTGACACTAACTAAACCTATTAACCCCTAAACAGCAGTTCCCCGAAAATGCAGACACTAACTAAACCTATTAACCCCTAAACCGCAGTTCCCCGACATTGCCAACACTAACTAAACCTATTGACCCCTAAATCGCAGTTCTCCGGCATTGCCAACACTAACTAAAACACTAAATACACCTATTAACCCCTAAACTGCCACCCCTCACATCGCCAACACTAACTAAACCTATTAACCCCTAAACCGCCACCCCACATCGCAACAACCTAAAATAAACTATATTAAGCCCTAAACTTAAAACCCCCTAACTTTAACATAATTAAAATAGACCTAAATTAAAGTTACAATTATTAACTAACTACCTATTTAAAAATAAATACAAACTTACCTGTGAAATAAAAATAAAACCTAATCTAGCTACAACCTAAGCTTACACTAAAAAAACCTAACATTACTAAAAATAAAAAACCTAACATTACTAAAAATAAAAAACCTAACATTACTAAAAAATTAAAACTACAATTACAAAAATAATGAACACTAAAATTACAAAAAATAAAAAAAAACTACCATTACAAAAAAATAACAAACGAAATTATCCAAAATAATAAAAATTATTCCTATTCTAATACCCAGTTTAAAAAAAAAAAAAAAACACCCCAAAATATAAAACCCCCTAATCTATAATAAACTACTTAAAATAGCCTTTTGTAGGGCATTTTGTGGAGGTCTTCTTCATGCGATCCACCGCCGCACACTGAAGATTGAATGCAAGGTACCCCTTTTATATTGGGGTACCGTTGCATTCCTATTGGCTGAAAAATTAAAATCAGCCAATAGGAATTAGAGCTGCTTAAATCCTATTGGCTGTTCAAATCAGCCAATATGATTTAAGCAGCTCTCATTCCTATTGGCTGGGATGAATATAGAAGATGCTGGTCCCACGATGGATACAGATGGAGCCTCCTGGATGAAGATGCTTCGCCGCTGGGATGAAGATCTTTCGCAGGACTTCAGCAACTGTGAGTAACGATTTTGGGGTTAGTGGTTTTTTGTTTTGTTTTTTTTGGGTGTTTTTTTGTTCTAGATTAGGGCTTTTTAAATTTTAATGGGCCGAAAAAGAGCTGAATGCCCTTTTAAGGGCAGTAAAAGAACTGAATTTTCTTTTAAGGGCAATACCCATACAAATGCCCTTTTCAAGGCAATGGGTAGATTAGGATTTTTTTAGTTAGGTTTTTTTTATTTTGTGGTTTTGGGGGGGTGGGGGTTTGTAATGTTAGGAGGTGTTTGTTATAATTTTTTTAGCAAAAGAGCTGTTAACTTTAGTTAAACTTTTATTGTTTTGGATCATTTTGTTTGCTATTTTTTGTAATGCTAGTTTTTTTATTTTTTGTAATTTTAGTGTTTATTATTTTTTGTAATTGTAGTTTTAATTTTTTAGTAGTCTTAGGTTTTTTTATTTTTTAGTAATTTTAGGTTTTTTATTTTTAGTAGTGTAAGGTTTTATTAGTGTAAGCTTAGGTTTTAATTTTATTTCACAGGTAAGTTTGTATTTATTTTAACTAGGTAGTTAGTAAATAGTTATATTGCAGCTAGCGTAGGTTTTATTTTTATTTCACAGGTAAGTTTGTATTTATTTTTAAACAGGTGGTTAGTTAATAATTGTAACTTTAATTTAGGTCTTTTTTTAATTATGTTAAAGTTAGGGGGTGTTAGGTTTAGGGGTTAATATAGTTTAATTTAGGTTGTTGCGATGTGGAGGGCGGCGGTTTAGGGGTTAATAGGTTTAGTTAGTGTTGGCGATGTGGGGGGCGGTGGTTTAGGGGTTAATAGGTTTATTTAGTGTTTTAGTTAGTGTTGGCGATGTGGGTGTACGGCGGTTTAGGGGTTAATAGGTTTAGTTAGTGTCGACAATGTCGGGGAACTGCGGTTTAGGGGTTAATAGGTTTAGTTAGTGTGGGCAGGGTCGGTTTTACAGGTTAATAGGTTTAGTTAGTGTTGGTGATGTTTGGGAACTGCGTTTTAGGGGTCAATAGGTTTATTTAGTGTTGGTGATGTTTGGGAACAGCGGTTTAGGGGTTAATAGGTTTAGTTAGTGTCTGCGATGTTGGGGAATGGCAGTTTAGGGGTTAATAGCTTTATTTAGTAATTTAGTTAGTGTTGGCGATGTCGGGGAACTGCGGTTTAGATTAGAACAATGAAAAATTCCGAAAATGGATCCGAAAATTCGGAAACTGATTTATTCCTTTTTTGGGATTTTAGTTATGGTGCAGAGTCAGAAATTCGGATTCATTCAAATCTCCAAAATTTGGCCAAAAACTAATTGCGCGTCTAATTGAGTGAGTGGAGTAGTAAAAAGAGAGAGAGAAGGGGGACAAAGAGAGGAGAAAAAAGTGTCAGGGAATAAAAAAGGAGAAAAGTCTATGGATACTTTTTCTTCTCTTTGTCACATATTAAACGCAGTTTCCTAAGCACAACATGCACCGTCTTAAGGGGAAAGACTTGCACATGTGTGTGCTTGTGTGATCGTGGCACTAATATCTTACGCTTAACTCAGTAGAAGCAAATGCTGCTAGAAACCCAGCACCTCTAGAAATAAAGGAGTTAGAAAGAAACTGTGCTGCTGTGAGCTGCAGGGTGGGAGGATGTAAACCTACTTGCCCAGCCCTGTACAGCAGCACACATCAAAGAAAAGAGAGCCATTAAAGGGATATGAAGCTGAAGCATTTTCTTTTGTGATTCAGACAGAGCATACCCTATTAAAAAAAAGTTTCCAATTTACTTTTATTATCAAATTTGCTTTGTTCCCATAATATTTAGGGTTAAAGAGATATCTAGGTAGTCATCTGGAACACTACACGGCAGGAAAAATTGCTGCTATCTACTGCTCTTGCAAATAGATAATATTATTGCAAAACTGCTGCTATAAAGTGCTCCAGAAGTGGTCCAGCTCCTAAGCATATATCCCTGCTTTTCAACAAAAGATACCAAGAGAACAAATAAAAATTGATAATAGAAGTCAATTAGAAAGTTGTTTAAATTTACATGCTTTAGTTGAATCATGAAATAAAATGATGGGTTTCATACCCCTTTAACATTAAATATACCTTATTTAGTGCAGTCCCTTTTCCTTCTTACCTTAGTTTAATGGGTTAAATAATGTGTGAAGTCATTTCAATAACAAAAGTCTCACTCTTGCTTTTACTGCACAGTTACAAGTGCAAACAATTATTTTCCAAAAGTAATGCCTAATCATACTAAACATTGAACAATTTCTATGTAGCTAAGTGCAATTCATATTTTTCAGCTGCCTAGTTTATTAAATCATGTGCTCATAATATACTACAAAAAAAATGCTTAAGTTTATGTAGCCATTGTTTTATTTTAAAAAAAAAAGTGTCTGTTCCTGCTTTCCCAGCCTCTTTCAGTGGGTGTCCCAGCCTAACCTCATCAACAGTGCTAAACTGGGAGCTTTTAAAGGTACGGTCTACTCCAGAATTCTTATTTGTTTAACCCTTTCATGCCGGGTTTAATTTGTCTACATTGGAAAAAAATAATCCGATGTAAACAAATTGAAATCACGCGATCGTGCATGCGATCTCAAGATTTTGATGATGGGATCAGGTCAGGGGGGCGAGCCTACAATGCTAGGCACGCCCACCATGACCCAATCCCATTCAGTAAGTGCTGTTAGCTTCAGTTCAGCCAAACGGCTAGGATGCTCCATGCCGTCCTAATGGGTCTAAAGCCCAGCGCAGTTGGGAAGGCATGGAACGTCCTAATACTGTATCGGGAAAAGGTTGTAAAGATAGATACTCCCTTTATTACCATTTCCCCAGTTTTGCATAACCAACACTATTATATTAATATACTTTTTACCTCTGTGATTACCTTATATCTAAACCTCTGCAGACTGCCCCCCTTATGTCAGTTCTTTGACAGACTTGCATTTTAGCCAATCAGTGCTGACTCCTAGGTGTCTCCATAGGCATGAGCACAATGTTGTCTATATGACAAACTTGAACTAATGCCATCTAGCTGTGAAAAACTGACAAAATTAACTGCTATAAGAGGCAGTCTTCAAGGGCTTAGAAATTAGCATATGAGCCTACCTAGGTTTAGCTTTCAACTGGAGAAAGTACATACCAAGCTCTGGTGAGAGAGTCTGTGTGTGTCTTACATCCACTTTCTCCAGCCAACAATTCAGAGTGTGCAGGGCTTCCAGGCTCCCTGTCAGATATCGGTGGTAGGTAGGGTCGCCACCTCAGCCATGTTTTCCTGACACTTATGAGTTACACATGCTGCAGGTTGTGCAAGTAGGAACATGAATTTCAACCCTGGACAGAACACAAATAGTGATACTGAAGAGCATTATTCATGTTCCTCTTTGCACACCCTGCAGCATGTATAACTCATAAGTGTCCAGGAAAACATTGCTGAGGTGGCAACCCTAGTGGTACAAGGAGACAGAGTGTGCACAGCATCTGTCATTTTTCCAGCTGTGTTGGCTTTTCTGCACTTTCTGCAGTGACAAAAAGTTTATGCCTCCAGGGAGAAGTTTCTAGATACTGCTACACTGTTCCCCTGGCCCTATTTCTCCTCTTGTGCCGTCAGCCTGGGGGCAATTACCACTCCCCCTGCCCAGTACCTCCTGACTCATCAGTACACTTACCCTCTAAATCTATGGTGGCTACGGATGAGTCCTGATGTCCTGATCTCCTTCACTTCTTAGGACAGCAGCTTCAAAATGCTGCTTCTTACACACTCGCTCTGTCCTCTGCACTGTTTCACATATTTCAAATAATTGGAAAAACAGTAAAGGGGCAGGAAACCCCAAAATGTTCTTACATGATTTGGATAGAACATGCAGTGTTAAACAACTTTCCAATTTTCTTCTTTAATCAAATTTGTTTCATTTTCTTATTATCCTTTGCTTAAAGAACAGCATTGCACTTATGGCAGCTAGATTAACACATCTAGACAGCCAATCACAAGAGACAAATGTGTGCAGGCACCAATCAGCAGCTAGCTCCCACTAGTGTAGAATATGTGCCTATTCATTTTCAACAAGGGATACCAAGAGAACCAAGCACATTTGAAAATAGAATTGATTTTGAAAGTGTCTTAAAATTACATGCTCTAACTGAATCATGCTAGTTTAATTTTGACTTTTCTATCCCTTTAAGGAGACATCAATTTACTGATCACTATCCCTTTAATTTCCCTTTAAAGTTACATACAAGAGAAACCTTGGCATAGCTGTGTGATCCCTTACCATTTATGAACCAATGTGGAACATTAGTATAATATAAAGCTTATACAATTAAATACCATGACATTGTACCTTTGTGGTAGAAGCAGGAAGCTATGGTGTGATATAAAATGCTGTAAGTGACCTGATCTAATAAACTTAAGGATAATATGACAAATAGAGTATGTGGAGGAAGTGAAACATGAACAATGCTCACTTAATTGTATATTTTCCCTTATATGAGGAAACTACTTAAATTGTTGAAAGATAAAGAGAAGTACTTTCCCTAAGGGAAAATTACTGATTTTAAAGGACTTTACTAAAAAATAAATAAATGACACAATCCTTTATGTTGTTCATAACATTATTTATCTATTTTATGAATATTATCCCCCCCACACATTTAGATATAGCTAATGGCCCTAGTTCAAGACAAACCACGTGTTTATGTTGTTTATATATGAGTAAAGTAAATATTTTTTGTTTTGATTAGTAATGATTAGAAAATTAGCTCTTTAGCTCCCCATGTGAAAATAGTTAATTGCAGTATATATATAGTTTGGCAATTCCAAGGTAAACTGAAGCAAAACCGAGCCAGAGCTTGACACAAGTAATGATTATTTATTCCAAGTGGGAATAGGGGATACAAACAAATGCCTGACGTGTTTCGTGCATGCTCACATGCGCTTCATCAGAGGCTTAGACATTCTAGGAGCGCAGAGACTTAAAAAGGGTGAACTGGCCAATCAAGGCTGTATATTAAGTGTCCAATCAGATACAAAAAGCTGAATCTAGAAAGCCAATCAACTCCAAGTCTCCGTGCTGCTTCTATTTCCAAAAAATCTTTCCTTTTATAATAGACTAGTCCTAAAGCCTGTCCACACGGGCCATTTTTTGCAGTACAGCGGTCCCACCCCTTGCTCTCTCTCTCTCTCTCCCTCTCTTTTGTGCTCTCTCCCCCTCTCTTTTGTGCTCTCTCTCGCTCCACCTCTCTTTTGCTCGCTCTCCCCCCCTCTCTTTTGTTTTCTCTCCCCCCTCTTTTGCTCTCGCTCCACCTCTCTTTTGCCCTCTCTTTTGCTCTTTCTCTCCCCCCTCTCTTTTGTGCTCTCTCCCCCTCTCTTTTGTGCTCTCTCCCCCTCTCTTTTGTGCTCTCTCCCCCTCTCTTTTGCGCTCTCTCCCCTTCTATTTTGCGCCCTCTCTCCCTCCCCCTCTTTTGCGTGCTCTCTCTCTCCCCCTCTCTTTTGCGCTCTCTCTCTCCCCCTCTCTCTCTCCCCCTCTTTTGTGCTCTCTCTCTCCCCCTCTCTTTTGCACTCTCTCCCCCTCTTTTGCGCTCTCTCTCCTCCTCTCTTTTGCACTATCTCTCTTTCCCCCCCTCTCTTTTGTGCTCTCTCTCCCCACCTCTCTTTTGCGCTCTCTCTCCCCCTCTTTTGCTCTATCTCTCTCTCCTTTTTTTTTGCTCTCTCTCTCTCTTTCTCTCTCTCTCTCTCTCTCTCTTTCTCCATCCCTCTCTTTTGCTCTTTCTCTCCATCCCTCTTTTGTTCTCTCTCCCCCTCTCTTTTGCGCTCTCTCTCCCCTCTCTTTTTTGCGCTCTCTCTCTCCCCTCTCTTTTTTGCGCTCTCTCTCTCCCCTCTCTTTTTTGCGCTCTCTCTCTCCCCTCTCTTTTTTGCGCTCTCTCTCCCCCTCTTTTGCGCGCTCTTTCACCCCCTCTCTTTTGTGCTCTTTATCTCCCCCTCTCTTTTGTGCTCTCTCTCTCTCCCCATCTTTTGCGCTCTCTCTCTCTCCCCTCTCTTTTGCACTCTCTCTCTCCCCTCTTTTGCGCGCTCTCTCTCTCTCCCCCTCTATTTTGCGCTCTCTCTTTCCCCCCTCTCTTTTGTGCTCTCTCTCCCCCCTCTTTTGCTCTGTCTCTCTCTCCCTTTTTTGCTCTCTTTCTCCATCCCCTTTTTTTTTTTTTTTTTTACATTTTTTATTGAGGTTTTTCATAAACATTAAAATACAAAGCAGGTGCTATAACATATATAATAACTTTTTCTTGAAGCATGTTACATTGGTATATTCTAAAAAATACAAAATGAATACTAAAATGTGGACATCTGAAACCTCCATTTTTTCATTTTCTAAATAGCTTTTGTGGGACTAATGAGCTGGTCGCTTTTCGACCAATTGGTTTAGGTGGCACTGACAAACTTAGTTAGTCCAATTTATGACCTTCTCAGGTCTATAGAAACATATTGTATCAGGGTGGGTCAAGTTGTGGACCCTAGCATATGATTATAATATGGGATCTTATATATTATAACAGCGGGTAAGCACCGCTAATCCTTGCAATAAGGAAAGTAGGGGGGGGGTTCAAGATATAGCATAACACACAATAAAAGCTCCCGTTTTTCCTGTAATTTATGCAGGCTTGGTATAAATGTAAACAAAGATCTGGGAATAGGGAAAGAGAGCAATGCAACAGTCACTAACTGATAAGATAGTAAGGTATCATGTCAACCCATCTCATGAGAATCCCTAAAATTAACCCCCTAAAACTGGCAGGCAGTCAAGGTCAGTAGTTACCATCCCTATCCATGACAATAACCCACCCACCCCTGCCGGCTAGGGGAAAAAGGAGGATCAATGTTCTCAAAAGTGGGGAGAATAATGTTCAATGCAATGCAATACTAAGCAGAACTCCCCTCAATTGCTAAAGGTAGGATATGGGGCACTATACTATTTAGCTTTTTTATGTAACGTCTCTAAGGAAGCTTTAAAATATTAATACATTAGTAAAGTAAATCCAGCGCACATGTAATACACATCAAAACCTTTGAGAGATAAAGTAGCTTATGGCAAACATACAACAATATAACAATTATAAACAATGGCAGTTTACAAAAGCCTCACCAATTTAGGCCTAGAGATGTTTAGTCATTTTGGGTAAGAGTACTCTTTAAACCGCCCGTCAAACAAGTATTCAGGCTATTAATAAGATAATCCTCACTCACATCATCATAAGATACAATGGTTTAAAGCTAAAATATAAATTACGCATTTTGTCTTAACAGGTAGTAAACAAACATATAAATCTAGAAAATAGGGCAACCCCAAGTTGTCGAAATTAGCATCCCATATCATACCTGTACAGTAACGCCACGGCCGCTAACAGCACCGCACAGGCAGGAAACCGTTTGGATTACTCATGTCATGGATAGATAAATATTAAATATGATGGAGTTTACCAGAAGGTCCAGACCACCCAAAGCTTATTTACATGAGGCCCCTTACCCACTGTATAGAATCAAGTCTAGCAGGCATCAATATACAGTAGATACAGAAATATAGGGCAAAGTGCTATCTGTTTTTAAACAATGATATGAGTGTGAGCTTTCATGGAAAACTAGGTATAGTTTCAACTAAAGTCCCGAACATGTACTTAAACTCTGATCTGTGTGTATAGTGACTAGAATTCTTTAAAGTAGGCAAGGATTTTCTTTACCCTACATCAGCTCTAAAGCAACCTACTCCAATGGCATCAGGCAGGGTCGCAGCATGTAAATAATTGAGTTGGTATAGAGACTGAAACAGTAGGCAGCGGAACTTGCATTATACTTGCGAGATCGATCCGTTAAGAATGCCGTAGACCTGGCAGTAAGTCCCAATAGGTAAGTGTCCAGAGGTTCACACTGCATTGTCTCCCTTGCCTTGCAACGCAGCTACTAAATCCTCTATACTCTCTCTCTGCTGCCATGGGCTGTTTATCGGCACCTCCTCTCCACAGTATTGCAGCGTCAGAACCCGCTCTGGTAAAATAATTTCCTTCTTCCCAGGATGGCGATAGGTTCGGCTCTGCTTTTATGCCTCCAGTCGACATTAGGCAGCCTCGGTTGATACCCTTATTTGCCCAGGGATCATGGATACTGACAGCAGTCTGTGATTCCAACTGCAGTAAAGCGCCATCTCTTTCCTACTCCATCTTAGGTGTACTGGGGTCCTTATCAGCACATGGATCTTGTAGTAGCTGTACAAACTCGGTAAAATGCCTGTGCATCAAGCCCTATAAGAAGCGCCTGTATTAGAGAATAACAGTCTTCTTCCATGGCCAAAATAAGACGAGTAGTGCCTGGTTTCTTTCTTTTTAGAGTAATATTAGCTCGGAGCTCCTGAAAAGTCTGTGTGCGTCCTGGTCACGATGAGATAGGAGCTCTTTTTTGCAGATATTGCATAAATTATTTTGTCCCTTTGTCTCAGATCATGCAATCTATGGTCTGGGACATGTTAAGAGCCAAAAATAGAAATATATAAATTCTTAACGTGCCATTAATTGATAATTTAATAATCCAATGCTAGGAGCTCTAAGATGGCACATCTTTCTGCTTTGCTGTTGGCTCCGCCCCCCCATCCCTCTCTTTTGCTTTCTCTCCCCCCCTTTTGTTCTCTCTCCCCCTCTCTTTTGCGCTCTCTCTCCCCTCTCTTTTGCGCACTCTCTCCCATCTCTTTTGCGCGCTCTCTCCCATCTCTTTTGCACGCTCTCTCCCCTCTCTTTTACGCTCTCTCTCCCCTCTCTTTTGAGCTCTCTCTCTCCCCCTGTTTTGTGCGCTCTCTCTCCTCTCTTTTGCGCTCTCTTTCCCCCCTTTCTTTTGCGCTCTCTCTCTCTCCCCCCCTTTTTTGCTCTGTCTCTCTCTCCTTTTTTTTTGCTCTGTCTCTCTCTCCTTTTTTTTGCTCTGTCTCTCCATCCCTCTCTTTTGCTCTCTCTCTCCATCCCTCTCTTTTGATCTCTCTCTCCCCCTCTCTTTTGCTCCCTCTCCCCCTCTCTTTTGCTCCCTCTCCCCCTCTCTTTTGCTCCCTCCCCCCCCCCCTCTTTTTGCTTTCTCTCCCCCCTCTTTTGCTCTCTCTCCCCCTCTCTTTTGTGCTCTCTCCCCCTCTTTTGCGCGCTCTCTCTCCCCCTCTTTTGCGCTCTCTCTCCCCCTCTTTTGCTCTCTCTCTCCCTCTCTTTTGCGCTCTCTCTCCCCTTCTCTCTCTCCCCCTCTTTTGCGTGCTCTCTCTCCCCCTCTCTTTTGCGCTCTCTCTCCCCTCTCTTTTGCGCTCTCTCTCTCTCCCCCTCTCTTTTGCGCTCTCTCTCTCTCCCCTCTCCTTTGCGCTCTCTCTCTCCCCCTCTCTTTTGCACTCTCTCTCTCCCCCTGTTTTGCACTCTCTGTCTCCCCCTCTCTTTTGCGCTCTCTCCCCCTCTCTTTTGCGCTCTCTCCCCCTCTCTTTTGCGCTCTCTCTCTCCCTGTTTTGCACTCTGTCTCCCCCTCTCTTTTGCACGCTCTCTCTCTCCCCCTCTCTTTTGCGCTTTCTCCCCCTCTTTTGCGCTCTCTCCCTCTCTTTTGCGCTCTCTCTCCCCTTCTCTCTCTCCCCCTCTTTTGCGTGCTCTCTCTCCCCCTCTCTTTTGCGCTCTCTCTCCCCTCTCTTTTGCGCTCTCTCTCTCTCCCCCTCTCTTTTGTGCTCTCTCTCCCCTCTCCTTTGCGCTCTCTCTCTCCCCCTCTCTTTTGCACTCTCTCTCTCCCCCTGTTTTGCACTCTCTGTCTCCCCCTCTCTTTTGCGCTCTCTCCCCCTCTCTTTTGCGCTCTCTCCCCCTCTCTTTTGCGCTCTCTCTCTCCCTGTTTTGCACTCTCTCTCCCCCTCTCTTTTGCACGCTCTCTCTCTCCCCCTCTCTTTTGCGCTCTCTCCCCCTCTTTTGCGCTCTCTCCCCCTCTTTTGCGCTCTCCCCCCCTCTCTTTTGCACTCTCGCCCCTGTTTTGCGCTCTCTCTCTTTCCCCCTCTCTTTTGCGCTCTCTCTCTCCCCCCTCTCTTTTGCTCTGTCTCTCCTTTTTTTTTTGCTCTCTCTCTCTCTCCATTCCTCTCTTTTGCTCTTTCTCTCCATCCCTTTCTTTTGCTCTTTCTCTCCATCACTTTCTTTTGCTCTTTCTCTCATCCCTCTCTTTTACTCTCTCTCTCTCTCTCTCTCTCTCTCTCTCTCTCTCTCCCCTCTCTTTTGCTCTGTCTCTCTCCCCTCTCTTTTGCACTCTCTCCCCCCTCTCTTCTGCACTTTCCCCTCTTTTCTGCTCTTCCACCTCTCTTTAGCTCTTTCCTATCTCTCTCCCTCTCTCTTTCTATTTCTTCCCCCTCTATGTCTCGCCGACCGTGCCAGACCACGTCCCTGCCACACCCGGCCACGGCCCCAACCATGCCCGGTCCCATCCAGCCACACCCATGGCCCCACCTGGTACCGCCCACTTTCACAGCAAAGTCACAGCATGGATTGTCAGGTAAGGCCAGGTGTGTTTGTCCTTGTGCTGTCTCTACTGCGCATGACAGCTTCGGACAAACACACTTGGTCTTTTTATATCATAGGATACTTCAATATAGGTTCTGAATATATAAGTATACATTCAAAAATTGCTTACTAAGGTATAATAGTGTGAGTATTTGTATCAGTCTTTACAAATTTGGTGGAGCTCTATAGCCAGAAAGGGATAATAAATTAACCCTCACTAGATAGCAGTGCAATATGGCAGTGTAAATGCTCAATGTATAAAGACCGAAACAGGTTACACAATATATGATTCAAAAATAAAAACAACCAAAAGTACAAGAATTATAGAAAACATGTCAAAGAACATATTAAAAAGAGGGCAAAATAATAAAAACGTATGAGATTATAAAGTCATGTTCATACATCACAGATACATTGTATATGGTTAGATCATTATAAGAGGCAAGTTAACAGGTTATCATACCCAAACTAAACCAACAAGTCCTCTACTAAATATAAATTCTTTTCGGATGCATGCCTAGTGTTCACTAAAAATGGGGAATCTAGATGTTCGTAGAAGGAAGGTATGTGAATAGAATGGCAATACGGCCGCCCGGAAGCTAACCAATTAGGAGATGTGAGTAGTCAAATCTCATTTAATATTTTATAATAAAAACATAATATCAGTAAGAATAAAATAAGAGAAATTGAAAATAAGAAATATGCATAAAACACTCAAACGGAACTATACTGGAGGAGAAATAGGGATAGGGAAGCTTAACAAGAAGTTAATGATGTCAACATCTCATATGTGTGATAGAATTACTGGATAATGGGCATCTCCTGGTTAAATATGTCATTTCTTTAATAATTTAAATAATTTCTAATTTTCTGTAAAAAGATCAACATCCATTCTTTTATTCATCCCATTGTGATGTCTTGTCTGCAATTTTATAATCCAAAACACTTCTTTTTTGAGGAGTTTTTTTAGTCTATCACCTCCCCTAGGGTGTTTTTTAATATGATCAATTGCAATAAAAGAAAAGTGCTGGGTGCCCTGTCCGTGTGTATGAAAATGCTTTGCTACCGGGGTTTTGGGTTCTTTTTTATCCAGAGATAGAAGGTGTTTACATTTTCTATCCTTCAATAGACAGGTAATGATCCCAATATACTGTTGGGAGCAAAATCTGCAATTGACAAGATAGATTATGAATTGGGAAGTACAATCCAGTCTATCTCTGATGTAAAAAATTTCCCCAGTTGTATTCGAAGTAAAAAAATTGCGGCTAGATTACGAGTTTTGCGGTATGAGGGGTGCGGTGTTAACTTGCACGTTATTGTCACCGCTCACTTAACTACAGCGCTGGTATTACAGGTTTTTCTAAACCCGGCTTTAAAAGGCAAGAAGTGAGCGTAGAGCAAAATTGAGCTCCATGCCGCACTCCAATACCAGTGCTGCTTAAGTCAGCGGTGAGCTGGTTGTACGTGCTCGGGCACGATTTCCCCATAGACATCAATGGGGAGAGCCGCCTGAGAAAAAGTCTAACACCTACCAAAAAGCAGCGTAACGCTTAGTAACGCATCCCCATTGATTCCTATGGGTAAACAAAAGTTATGTTTACACCTAACACCCTAACATGAACCCCGAGTCTAAACACCCCTAATCTTACACTTATTAACCCCTAATCTGCTGCCCTCGACATCGCAGACACCTACATTATACTTATTAACCCCTAATCTGCCGCTCCAGACATCGGCGCCACCTACATTATACTTATGAACCCCTAATCTGCTGCCCCCAACATCGATGACACCTACATTATATTTATTAACCCCTAATCTGCTGCTCACAACATCGCCGAAACCTACATAATGTTATTAACCCCTAATCTGCCACCCCCAACGTCGCCGCCACTATAATAAACATATTAACCCCTAAACCGCCGTACTCCCGCATCGCAAACACTAGTTAAATATTATTAACCCCTAATCTGTGCCACTAACATCGCCGCCACCTACCTACATTTATTAACCCCTAATCTGCCGCCCCCAACGTCGCCGTCACTTTTTTTATTTTGATAGGGCTATTAGATTAGGTGTAATTTGTTTAAAGATCTTGTAATTTGTTTTTTATTTTCTGTAATTTAGTGTTTTTTTGTAATTAAGCTAATTTTATTTAATTTAGTTAATTGTATTTAATTTAGTTAATTTATTTATTTGTAGTGTAGTGTTAGGTGTTAGTGTAACTAAGGTTAGGTTTTATTTTACAGGTAAATTTGTATTTATTTTAGCTATGTACTTATTAAATAGTTGATAACTATTTAGTAACTATTCTGCCTATTTAAAATAAATACAAACCTGCCTGTAAAATAAAAATAAACACTAAGCTAGCTACAATGTAACTATTAGCTATATTGTAGCTATCTTAGGGTTTATTTTATAGCTAAGTATTTAGTTTTAAATAGGAATAATTTAGGTAATGATAGTAATTTTTATTTAGATTTATTTTTATTATATTTAAGTTAGGGGGTGTTAGGGTTAGACTTAGATTTAGGGGTTAATACATTTAATATAGTGGCGGCGACATTGGGGGCGGCAGATTAGGGGTTAATAAATGTAGTTAAGTGGCGGTGATGTTAGGGACAGCAGATTAGGGGTTAATAATATTTAACTAATGTTTGCGAGGCAGGAGTACGGCAGTTTAGGGGTTAATATGTTTATTATATTGGCGGCGATGTCCAGAGCGGCAGATTAGGAGTTAATAATTTAATTTTAGTGTTTGCGATGTGGGAGGGCCTCGGTTTAGGGGTTAATAGGTAGTTTATGGGTGTTAGTGTACTTTTTACCACTTTAGTTATGAGTTTTATGCTACAGCGATGTAGTGTAAAACTCATAACTACTGACTTTAAAATGCGGTACGAATCTTGACAGGATAGGGTGTACCGCTCACATTTTGGCCTCCCAGGACTAGCTTGTAATACCGGCGCTATGGAAGTCCCATAGAAAACAGACTATACGCAATTTGCGTAAGTTCATTTGCGGTAAGGCCAAAAAAGTGTGCGGTGCCCCTAAATCTGCAAGACTCGTAATACCAGCGGGAGTAAAAAAGCAGCGTTATGAGTCTTAATGCTGCTTTTTTACACATAACGCAAGACTCATAATCTAGCCATTAGTTTTTTATGTATATTGACAACTCTTACATGAAACATGTCCACACTTAAAAGAGCCTGTTTTACCGCTTAACCAGTTAGGTTTTGAAACCGGTTTTCCTGCAAAAAAAATTCTAGTGACAGCTGCTATGGTGGGAGCTTTCTTGGCTATGCATTTAATGCCATTGGAAATGACCTGTGAAGTGTATCATCTCCCTTAAGGATGGTTAGATTTTTCTTTATTATGTTGCAGACTTCATGGTATTATATTGTATAATAAATAACATATGTTGGTTAAATCTATTCCTATTATCGGATTTCTCACCTCTTTACAACTCTAAATGATCTTTATATAGATGATGAGCCTGAGGAAGGTTCTACTTCAAAATCATTACCAAAACCTAAAATACATCATTCTGATTTTTATCCAACTAACTTTAGAGGTCCTTTGATCAATGGCTTTCAAAAGGCTGTTCAACAGGACATCCTTCACTAGGAAGAAACTACAAAAAAAACAGTGCTACCCCCCTTAATCTGACCTTAAAAGAAAGACAGGGGATTAAGTCTTTACAGAACAATCATGATATTGTAATAAGCAATTCGGATAAGGGAGGCAGCATTGCTGTCATGAATAAAGACAGCTATTTTAGGGAAGCCTATAAACAGCTGTCATATGAAAAGGTATATTACAAACTACAAGCCAATCCCACCAATACATTTAAAAATAGTCTCAGAAAACTTGTTGCAGATGACATCAGTTTGGGTATTCTTAAAGATGAGGATATGAAGATGTTGGTTCCTGATAATCCAGTTTGTCCCATTTTTCACCATGTACCCAAAATACATAAAGATGTGGGCTGTCCCCCGGGTAGACCAATTGTGGCTGGTATTGGCTCATTTTTTGAGCCTTTGGCTGGATTCTATTCTCCTGCCTTTCGGCAAGTTGCAGCTGAGCTACCTGCGGGACAGCTCACATCTACTTCTTACATTGGACCATATTAAATGGCAACCAGGTTACACCTAGATGGTCTTTGATATTACATCATTGTATACCTCCATTTCTCATGCCCTTAGTATTCAAGCAGTTGAATTCTTCTTGTTAAGACATTCAGATTTAGAGCTATCTAAGATTGAGTATGTGTATGAGGTGCTTAGGTTTCTTTTGTTGCATAACTATTTTATGTTTGACAATCCATATTATCTTCAACTCTGTGGCACCGCCATGGGTGCTAAATTTGCGCCTTCCTTTGCCAACATTTTTGTGGCATAGTGGGAACAACTTTATATGTATACATCTATGAATCCTTGGTGTGATGATATTGAACTCTTCGTTCGGTATATAGATGACCTGCTCCTCATAGTTAAGAAACCGTTTAATGATACTTCTTTTGCTGAATTTTTGACATTCTGTAATAACAATGAATTGGGTTTAAAGTTCACTGGTGAACACAGTGGGGAACAGGTTAATTATTTGGATCTCACCCATCAAGCTATAGATAATGTAATTCAGAAAATCAACAGCAGGAAATACAATATTACATGCCACATCGCAGCACCCAAAGCATTTAGTTGAATCAATACCTAAATCACAGTTCCTTAGTTTAAGAAGAAACACTAAGTCAAATGGCATTTATGAACAACAGTCTATAGGACTTAGGGACAGATTGGTCAGACGAGGATATAAATTTCATAGATTGGAAAAATGTAGAAATATGATTAAAACATATAACAATAAAGGTAAGCATTTCAAAACTAAACAAGATAATTTTGAGGATGCAATTGTTTTTACCACTGAGTTCAGCCAACAATATAATGACATTGTCAAAATTTTAAAAAACCTTTGCACATTCTAGCCACTGACGACACTTTATGGCCATATGTTCCAAAATGCAAGTTTGTTCCAAAAAAGTCCAGAACACTAGCTCAAATGTTATCACCTAGTTTGGTTAAAAACAACTCCCAAAATATATCAACTAATTGGTTGTCTAGAAGAGGAACCTTTAAATGTGGCGGCATAACATTTCATGCCTGTTCCAACATTTATTTGGGCAACACCTTCACTTGTAGTTTAGATAAGGAAAGATATAATATCAATTTATATGCATATTGTGGCTCACAATATGTGGTGTATCTGCTAACATATAATTTTTGCCTCTGTCAGTATGTTGGTAAAACCACACAACATGTTAGAATGAGATTTAATGAACATGTCAGAGATGTGAAAAATTATAATAAAGATTCAACTGTAGCTAAAAATGTTAACTATTTTCACTTTACCAATGTAGCTAACTTATCACTACAAATAATTGATATTGCGACCACTCCTCTTAGAGGTAGTAACAAAACTAAGATCCTAGACAAGAAAGAATTGTATTGGATTTTAAAATTACATACACGTCACCCATCTGGCATGAATAAGGAATTGAGATTTTATCATTATTATGATTATGGGCCTATATATATATATATATATATATATATATATATATATATATATATATATATATATACACATTCATTAATATCACTGAGGTATTGTATTGTTCCCATTGAACGATTCATGTCATGTTCCAAAGTCAGCTAGTATTTCTTTTGTCTCTTTATTGTCTTTAATCTTGATGTGTAATATTTAAAGATTATATGTAACAATCAGTGGTCAATAAGGGTAGTATCTTATATTATTGTCAAAGGTTAGGTTACTATTTGTCCTTTATATTATGTATTGTCACCCTGTGTCTTCATAGGTACTTCATGTTTTTAACCATTTGTGTCTGTTTAATTAGGCAACAATATACTTTAAGCTTTGTCTGCAGCCTATAAATAGATAAGGTTGAAACATAAACTGTAGTCTATGAGTAAGCGCCTATAGGGGGTGCGAAACGCGTCAGACTCTCTTTTTACCTGTCCTGCCATGTCTGTCTGCTATTTTTATATATGTTTCAATAAATTATTTTTTGAATTTTAATATTCCTGGGCTTTTGGAGTAGTGACTGCCTTCCACTCTGCTGTTAAATAGGCTATGTCTGTCCATTTGTGCAATATCTTCTTCCAATTTCTTCAAAGTGTTGATTTGATACCCTCTATCTGAGAGTCTCAACGTGAGTTCTTGGGCTTGCTCATGATATTTGGATAAATTGGTACAGTTCCTGCGTAAACACAGATATTGGTATGAGTCAGATCTCAATATTGTATTCCGGGCTAGGGGCTTACGGAAGGTTGATGTCACTATATTAGTATCCCTAGCCTCTAGTTTTAAATAAAAAAATCAATGCAATTCTTATCAGACTGTGATGTAAAAGTCAGATTAAAGTCATTATTATTCATGAACTTCATGAATGCCTCTACTGTATGTAGGTCATCCTCCTGCCATATAGCAATAATGTCGTCTATAAAGCGACCATACAGGATGATGTTATTTTTCTAAAAAGATGTGGTTGTGTTCTAGCCAACCCATGTAAATATTGGCAAATGCACGGGCAAATTTTGCCCCCATAGCTGTACCACATCTCTGCAGAAAATATTCACCCTGGTACATAAAAAAAATTATGATTAAGTAAAAATTCAGTAACCTGAACTACAAATAGTATGAACTCATTGCTGTAATTTGAATGTGTGTGGAGCATGCAGTTAATTGCTTCCAGACCTTTTTGTGTGTGGAATATTAGAGTAAAGTGATGATGCATCAACAGTGATCCATTTATTGGAAGGTTTCCAACTTATATCTGTAAGTTGTACAATCAAATGGGCACTGTCCCTGATGTAGCCAGGTAACGCTAGCATAATAGGTTGTATTATATGATAGAGCCAACCTCCTAGTCTCTTGCAAGGTGAGCAATTACTGACTACTATTGGCCTTCCCGGTGGATTTATGAGGTGGTTGGCTCATCCACTAGCAGAAAGTAAGCTAAGTCTTTATTCATAAATTGAAGCTCCACTGCATTGTCCAACAGATATGACAGTTTTTTTCTTGAAGGAAAGGGTAGGATTGAATATGAGTTTAGTATATAAGTTAATGTCACCAAGTTGTGTATCTACTTCAGATACATAATCAACTCTATTCAATAGTACCACAGCTCCTCTCTTGTCAGCCTGGGTTATAACAATATCATCATTCTGTTGAAACTTTTTGAGAGCATATCTTTGTTTTTTATATATAGTTTGCACAACAGATTCATCCTATAGAAGATTTAAAAAATAATTTGCCAGAGGACGTCAGTTTCTTTAGCTACCTGGTTAAAGCTCTCATTAAAGGGACAGTCTAGTCAAAATTAAATGATCATGATTTAGATAGGGCATGCAATTTTAAGACCCTCCCATATTTCTTTTTCAATTGGTGGCAGTTCTTGTATGCACCTCATTTACCCTGCATTGTCCTTTTCTGCTTCTCTATTTTTCTCCTTTTCTCAGTTATACTTTAGACTGAGAAACCAGAGAGGTGAGAGGGATTAAAAGCTTGTGGAATGTTGGGTATCTTTGCCTCCTCCTAGTGGCTAGGAGTTAAATCTCATAGGCTTGTGGACTCTCACCATCATGAAAGAAATGAATTTATCAGGTATAATTTAGTTTTTCTGTAAAGCATGCTCCTCCGTCTTTCAAAATATTTGTGCCTTTTTCGCCACATTCCTGTTGTTCTTTTGTACAACATATTCCTTTCTCTCGTTGATATCTAAGGCTAAAATTGTGCATTGGAATATTGACTTAAACACCAAGGTCATGTAAACAGCATCTAACAAACCATTCCATCACCAAACTACAAAGTTGCCAGTCATTGGAGTTAATTGGAGTTTGAACTCAGAATCAATGTAAGGGTGTTGTCAGAACAATGGTTAACTATTTGAATGCCAGAGAGGGTTTATAGTATCTTTTGTAAACCCACAGGTATTGTCACCTGCAACCACCGAGAATACATTTCTTATTTCTTTTTTAAAAACACTTTGAGATGGAAATATAAAATAATAAATAATATATACAGTATATAAAAAACTCAATATACTTTTATTGTTTATTTTGTCCCCCTTTTCCAGCAATTTCATTCTGAAATTGTGAGCTTCTCAGTTCCTGTTAGAAATGGAAGTGCAGATCACTGTTTTATTCCACACAGCCATTGGCTGCACACTCTAGTGACCTATTTTATAACTGTCCTAATTGGCCACAGCAGAGAAAGTAACCTAAGTTACAACATGGCAGCTCACATTATTTTATAAACACTAAAACTTTATATTTATTTTGTCAATATTTAAACAGCTAATGAAATTTTCTTTGACTGCATCATTTTATCTAGCATTTACTGAGTGTTTAGTGTCCCTTTAAATATAATTTTTCAAAATAAAACTTCTGAGGAACAGTTTCTATTTACGATTATAAAACAAAGGTTATTCATTCTGAAATAAGGATTTATTTTTTTTACGTAGCCCAAAGCTGCATATTTATGGCTGTAATGTTTTTGTTTGGGGGGAAATTCTATTAATCCAGTCACAATGTCATACTCTCCCAGTGGTTTCTGTAAAATTCTATTAAATAGGCATGTTTTTCTATCTAGAAGACATTATCTCATATTCTTGGCTTTGTAGTTCTCAAAACTAAATTTGTGTCTGCAGAAATAGCATGTCTCTGCTTCACAGCAAAAATGTTACAAGATAAACATACAAAGTTGAGAAATAGACCTGATTGTAAATTGAAAACTTTACAATTACTTTAAAGGGACGTAAAACCACAAATTTTTCTTTCATGATTCAGATAAAGCATTTTAAACAGCTTTCATATTTACTTCTATTATCAAATTTGCTTCATTATCTTGGTATCCTTTGTTAGACGGAGCAGCAATGCCAATGACAAAAGGCTTATATGTGCAGCCACCAACCAGTAGCTAGCTCCCAGTAGTGCATTACTGCTTCTGATCCTACCTAGGCATGCTTTTCAACAAAGGATACCAAAAGAACAAAGCAAATTAGATAATAGAAGTACATTGAAAGTTGTTTAAAATTGCATGTCCTATATAAAACCATAAAGTTTAATTTGGACTTTACTGTCCCTTTAATCCCATTGTTCCCCTGTGATTCTATGAACACAGAATCAACACCTTTACTAAATTTCAAGAAGCTCAAAGAACAGAAAGGAAGATTGATTGGAGGGGAATAGATCTGCACAAGGGTCTACGTGTGAGTAGGGAGGGGCAAGCAGTAAAAATGAAAGTGAAACCTAAAATGTTATTGTTATTATTAAGGTAATAATTATTTTTTTTCCAATAAAGTACATCTGAAAAGTTGATAAAATATGAATTATTAACCTATTAAACTGGAGATAGTTCACCTTCCAATTTCATAATTATCTATGTATTTCTAAAGGTATAAAACTAAATAAGTAATTTTCTGATATAACTGGAAAATTAGAAATTTTTTTAATTTAAAAAAAGAAAACCTTATGTAGAAAACCATGATTTAAATAGTCTTAAAGTGATGGTAAATCCAAGGGTTTAACAAACGTTAGGATTTACTGTCACTAAAAATCAAGGGGAGTTTCACTGATCAAACCTGTACAAAAGAGTGCTGAACTCACCCTTTCTTTCATGTAATTAGCAAGAGTCCATGAGCTAGTGACGTATGGGATATACATTCCTACCAGGAGGGGCAAAGTTTCCCAAACCTCAAAATGCCTATAAATACACCCCTCACCACACCCACAATTCAGTTTTACAAACTTTGCCTCCCATGGAGGTGGTGAAGTAAGTTTGTGCTAGATTCTATTATATTCCAGCTATTCCAGTAAGGCTAACACTTTCCTTAAGTGTGTTTCAGACCTATATATTTTGGGTATTGGTTAAGCACGGCTGGTCACCCATTGGGGTTCAAGCGCTGTTCAGACCTAGAGTTTTCTGGGGTATTTATTCCAGTTCCATTTTTAGGAAATGGGTTTTGGGTTTTATTCAAAACTAAACATTGTTCTAAAGATAGAAAATCTTTTTGAATTGTCATATAAGTATACCATCTTTTAGAATGGTGTTTATATGGTCTATTTTGCCTTTTTTGGTCAATGATGCATTATTTGTTTACAATAGATACAATAGATGCATATCTTCTGTTTTCATTTCAGATTATTTTCTGAAATTCTCTTTTTTGACGAGCATTACCAATTTGTTGCTTTTACTTCTAGTCTAGCGACAGCTCTAAGAATCTTTTCAAGGTTCTCAGTGCTCCTTATTTGGACGGTCTTGTCGTACTGGCTCAGTCTTTTCGTTCTGTGGAATCTCATATGATTTAACTTTGTTGTTTCTTCAAGTCATGGTTAGAGGATCTTTTTGTCAAAAGCTCCTTGATTCCTCTCACACAAGGGTCACCTTTTTTTTAGGTTTCCAGATAGATTGTGTCAATGTCTTTGTCTCTAACAGACAAGTGACAATTTATTGGGTTCCGTTTGTCGGAATCTTCAGTCTCTATTATTTCCTTCAGTTGCTATATATGCATGGAAGTTTTAGGTCTCATGGCTGCAGCATTGGATTCGATTATCTTTGCTCATTTTCATAGGAAACCTTTTCAGTTTTTTTATGCTGAATAATGGTGCAGGGATTCTAGGATATCACTTTTTATATCTTTGAATTCTAATGTTTAACTATCTTTGATCGGTGGTTAAGTTCATCATCATTTAGTTCTACGGGTCTCTTCGGTTCTTTCAACCTAGACCATGATCTTTATAGATGCGAGTCTTTCAGGTTGGGAGGCTGTCTGAGGATCTCTGTCAGCACAAGGGGTTTGGAAATCTCAGGAGGCGAGATTACCACTCAACATTTTGGAACTCCGTGCGATTTTCAGAGCTCTTCAGTTCTGGCCTCTTCTGAAGAGAGAATCGTTTATTTATTTTCAGACAGACAATGTCACAACCGTGGCGTATGTCAATCATCAAGGGGGGACTCACAGTCCTCAGGCTATGAAGAAGTATCTCGGATACTTGTATGGGCGGAATTCAGCTCCTGTCTAATTTCTGTGGTTCATATCCCAGGTATAGACAATTGGGAAGCGGATTATCTCAGTCGCCAGATGTTACATCCGGGCGAATGGTCTCTTCATCCAGAGGTATTTCTTCAGATTGTTCAAATCTGGGGACTTCCAGAAATAGATCTGATGGCCTCTCATCTAAACAAAAAACTTCCCAGGTATCTGTCCAGATCCAGGGATTCTCAGGCGGAAGCAGTGGACGCGTTGTCGCTTCCTTGGAATTATCATTCTGCTTATATTTTTCCGCCTCTAGTTCTTCTTCCAAAAGTGATTTTCGAAATCCTAATGGAGCGGTCATTTGTACTGCTGGTGGCTCCAGCATGGCCTCACAGGTTTTGGTATGCGGATCTCGTTCGGATGGCCAATTGCCAACCTTGGACACTTCTGTTAAGGCCAGACCTTCTGTCTCAAGGCCCATTTTTCCATCAGGATCTCAAATCATTAAATTTGAAGGTATGGAAATTGAACGCTTAATTCTTAGTCATAGAGGTTTTTCTGACTCAGTAATTAATACTATGTTACAGGCTCGTAAATTTGTGTCTAGGAAGATCTATTACCGAGTCTGGAAGATTTTCATTTCTTGGTGTTCTTCACATAAATTCTCTTGGCATTCTTTTAGAATTGCTAGAATTTTACTATTTCTTCAAGATAGTTTGGATAAGGGTTTGTCTGCAAGTTCCTTGAAGGACAAATCTCTGCTCTTTCTGTTCTTTTTCACAGAAAGATTGTTAATCATCCTGATATTCATTGTTTTGTACAGGATTTGGTTCGTATCAAGCCTGTCATTAAGTCAATCTCTCCTCCATGGAGTCTCAATTTGGTGCTGAGGGCTTTACAGGCTCCTTCGTTTGAACCTTTGCATTCTCTGGACATTAAATTACTTTCTTGGAAAGTATTGTTCCTTTTGGCTATCTCTTCTCCTAGAAGAGTTTATGAGTTATCTGCTCTTTCTTGTGAATCTCCTTTTCTGATTTTTCATCAGGATAAGGCAGTGTTACGGACTTCATTTAAATTTCTTCCTAAGGTTGTGAATTCTAACGACATTAGTAGAGAAATTGTTGTCCCTTCTTTGTGTCCAAATCCTAAGAATTCTCTAGAGAGGTCTTTGCATTCTTTGGATATAGTTAGAGTTTTGAAATATTATGTTGAAACTTCTAAAGATTTCAGAACGACTTCTAGTCTATTTGTTATCTTTTCTGGTTCTAGGAAAGGTCAGAAGGCTTCTGCCTTTTCTTTGGTGTCCTGGTTTAAATCTTTGATTCATCATGCTTATGTGGAATCGGGTAAAACCCCGCCTCAAAGGATTACAGCTCATTCTACTAGGTCAGTTTCTACTTCCTGGGCTTTTAGGAATGAAGCTTCTGTTGGTCAGATTTGCAAAGCAGCAATTTGGTCTTCTTTGCTTATTTTTACTAAATTCTACCATTTTGATGTGTTTTCTTCTTCTGAAGCAGTTTTTGGTAGAAAAGTACTTCAGGCAGCTGTTTCAGTTTGATTCTTCTGCTTATGATTTCAGTTTTTTTCTTTATTAGATTAAAACTTTTTGATTTGGGTTGTGGATTATTTTTTCAGTGGAATTGGCTGTCTTTATTTATCCCTCCCTCTCTAGTGACTCTTGCGTGGAAGTTCCACATCTTGGGTATCTGCTATCCCATATGTCACTAGCTCATGGACTCTTGCTAATTACATTAAAGAAAACATAATTTATGTAAGAACTTACCTGATAAATTCATTTCTTTCATATTAGCAAGAGTCCATGAGGCCCACCCTTTTTGTGGTGGTTATGATTTTTTTGTATAAAGCACAATTATTCCAATTCCTTATTTTTGATGCTTTCGCTCCTTTCTTATCACCCACTTCTTGGCTATTCGTTAAACTTAATTGTGGGTGTGGTGAGGGGTGTATTTATAGGCATTTTGAGGTTTGGGAAACTTTGCCCCTCCTGGTAGGAATGTATTTCCCATACGTCACTAGCTCATGGACTCTTGCTAATATGAAAGAAATGAATTTATCAGGTAAGTTCTTACATAAATTATGTTTTTTGTGCCGTTGCACAGCGCTAAATTCAGGGGCTACGGCCACACACGGCACAACGATCTTCTACCAATGAGGTGCCGCTTGCACCTCTGAACCAATAGCAGTTCATGCATACAGAAACCTGTCAGTTGATGTCAGGCCTCTCGCTCCGTTGTGGCCGTTGCCACGGACGCAGGCGGCTCCTTCCACTTCCCATGGCCATTGCCATGGATACAGGTGGCTCCTTCCTGTTCCCTGGCTGTTGCCATGGACTCTGCGGTGCTCTGGCGCATTGGATCTGACATCACCACCACTCCTGGACGTCTCCCTTGGCGTGAACCTGGGTCTATGTAAGTACTTTCTCCCTTACTTACATTGCCCAAGTATAGGTGTTACTGTTTGTGCTCCTGGGTGCTTATTTTGCTGATTAACCTCTGTACTGCTGATTGCCTTATTGTTGCTGAACTCTGCCTGTCTCAAGACTGCTCTACTGATTAACCCCTGAACTGCTGATTGCCTTATTGTGGTTGAACTCTGCCTGTCTCAAGACTATTCTATTAACCCCTGAACTGCTGATTGCCTTATTGTGGTTGAACTCTGCCTGTCTCAAGACTATTCTATTGATTAACCCCTGAAATGCTGATTGCCTTATTGTTACTGAACTCTGCCTGTCTCAAGACCTCTCTACTGATTAACCCCTGAACTGCTGACTGCCTTATTGTTGCTGAACTCTGCCTGTCCCAGACCTCTCTACTGTTTAACCCTGTACTGCTGGTATTCTGGATTGCCTTTCGTTGACTAACTCTGCATGCCTGACTACTTTCTAGTTATCCTCTGTAGTACCGTGAAGGACCGCCCTCTCTACTGTGAGTACTGCTTACCTCATTTACTTACCTGTTCTCTTGTTCTGGGATATTTCCTTATCCTTCCACTTGATGCCGGGATAAGAAGACTACTGGCCAAGTTTGGTCTGATAGGGAAATATCCCACGAGCATTACAGTTGACATGCAGGGCTATTGGTTCACAGGTGCAAACGTCACCTCATTAAAGGAGATCATTGTTCTGTGGGCGCCCGGAACCGCTGAATTTAGCGCTGTGCAACGTCTAGCACCCTTTTGTACACTTTTGATCAATGAAACTCCCCTTGATTTTTAGTGATGGTAAATCTAAGCATTTATCAAACGCTAGGATTTACCATCACTTTAATGACTAGTGATTTAAATTGTCACATTTTCTTTATTCCCTTGGTATATTTTTTTGAAAAGCAGAAAGGAACGTTCACATTTCTGGAGCACTGTATAGCAGCAGTTTTACAAGTATGTTATCCCTTTGCAAGAGTACTAGATGGCAGCACTATTTCCTGCCATGTAGTGCTGCAGATACCTATCTAGATATCTCTTCAACAAAGAATACCATGGGAATGAAGCAATTTTGATAATAGAAGTAAATTTGAATCTTTTTAAAAAAATGTTTGCTCTGTCTGAATCACAAAAGACATTTTTTGGATTTCAGATTCCTTTAAAGGGAAACTAAACCATTTTTTCCTTTAATGATTCAGATAGAGCATGCAATTTTAAGCAACTTTCTAATTTACTCCTATTATCAATTTTTCTTTGTTCTCTTGCTATCTTTATTTAAGATGCAGGAATCTAAAGCTTAGGAGCCGGCCCATTTTTGGTTCAGTACCTGGGTTATGCTTGCTTATTGGTTTGCTAAATATAGCCACCAATAAGCAAGCGCTATCCATGGTGCTGAACTTAAAATGGACTGGCTCCTAAGCTTTAGATTCTGCATTTTATATAAAGATAGCAAGAGAACAAAGATAAAAATAGGTTTAAATTAGAAAGTTGATTAAAATTGCATGCTTTATCTATCTGAATCATGAAAAACAAAAATTGGGTTTAGTGTCCCTTAAAGGCAGCTGATATATTGTGGACTGAGTAAGATTCTAGTAGTGAACCATTTCATTCTTTGTCCCAGCCATAGAGGATCCTGTGGCATTATGAGACAGAACACAAAAGCCCTTGACTCTCTGGGCTGCAACTTGCTACCTTGGAATAAAACTTCCATGTGGTATAGTCCAATTACTAGCCCCAGTAGCTTTGGCTGGAAAATGATAATTCAGGTGTTTTCTAGAGGTGCAGTGTGCTTGTGGGATGTTCTGCTTTGGTTAGTCATACAGACAGGATATGAGATTGTCAAAAGAAACGTACTGGGCAGGGATAAACAAGTAATTTACATACAATCACAGACTTATTTGAGCCTTAAAGAGATACGGAATCCAAATTTTTTCTTTCATGATTCAGATAGAGCATGCAATTTTAAGCAACTTTCTAATTTATCTCTAATATCATTTTTTCTGCATTCTCTTGGTATCTTTATTTAAAAAGCAGGAATGTAAACTTACGAGCCGGACCATCTGTGGTTTAGCACCTGGGTAGCGCTTGCTAATTGGTGGCTAAATGTACCCACCAATCAGCAAGTACTTTCCAGGGTGCTGAACAAAAAATGGGCCTGCTCCTATGCTTACATTCCTGCTTTTTCAAATAAAGATACCAAGAGAACAAAGAGAAATTTATAATTGGAGTAAATTAGAAACTTGCTTAAAATTGCATGCTTTATCTGAATCCTGAAAGAAAAAATGTTGGTTCAGTATCCCTTTAATCAGTTCTATTGTGAGAAGTAAAGTCAGGCTTGCTGTGTACCTTTGGAGTTTCATTTTGTTGCCCTACTTATCCTTTATATCTCATTGTTCTATATGTATGTGTTGCATTATTCAAGCTAATTATTAGTTCCTAGGTACATGTTTAGCATTCCTGGAATTTTCACGACAAACTTAAATACATTTTTTTATCTACAACTCATCTATTCTTAAACTGCTCAACTTTCACATTAAGAGATGTGATCTTTTCCACTTGCATTGTAGTTTATGTAAGGACTCTTGGCTAAATTAACTATTATTTTCCTGTAGAGGATTGTGTGTAGAATGTTTGTATTGATTCAATGCATTTAAATAATGGTTGCTATTGATTTGCCTCAGCGTTCAGTGCTGGGACCTGCTTTATGCTGACATTGCTAGAGGGCTTCAAATGAAAGAATGTCTATTTTTTGCCCATGATATGAAACATAATGGATTTACACCACACAGCTCAAAATTATGTACAGGTAGCCTTCAGTTTACCCTGGGTTCTGTTCCTGAAGGAACAGTTGTAAACAAAATAGCTGTAAAATGAACCCAGTTATAATGTAAGTCAGTTGGAGGTAAATGAGTTAGGTTCCAGGCTCCTCTCAACATTGACATTAGTAATGTAATATTATATTATATGATAACTTAATATATATAATATGTGCTATTATGTATTATTATATTATATTTAAAGTCTTAAAAAAATTAATGCTGTATATGTAAAAACTGCAATGAAAAAACAGTTTTTATGCTTGTGAGTCCTGTCGCTATTCATTGTTAAAGGAATACTGAACCCAAATGTTTTCAACTGGGTAGCGCTTGCTGATTGGTGACTAAATGTAGCCACCAATCAGCAAGCACTACCCAGGGTTCTGAACCAAAAATGGGCCTGCTCATAAGCTTAGATTCTTGCTTTTTGAAATAAAGATACCAAGATAACAAAGAAAAAATTATAATAGGAGTAAATTAGAAAGTTGCTTAAAATTGCCTGCTCTATCTGAGCATCATTGCTTTTCTTAGTGCTGCGGAACCTGTTAGCGCTCTACAAATACCTGATAATAATGGATAATAATAACATGAAACAAAAAAATGTGGGTTCAGTATCCGTTTAAGGCAGTTAACAGTGCATTCGTTTTTTAAATGCACACAGACATTCACTTCAAGTTAGCTTTAATGTAAAAAAGGCTAGCATGGAAAAATATTTTTAATATGTTACTGCTACTTATTATAGAATTTTTTTACAGTTCACTGTACTGGCCCTTTAAGAAAGCAAATGAATGGCAAACTACTCTTATGTGCTGTACACAGCATTACCGTGCTGTACTATAAATGCAGGAAACTATTCTGCAAATCTTTTGTTTTCAGCTAAGAAGCCTCAATAGTGGTCACGTGATCCCTTGAAATTGAACCAGCACAAATTGAGGGCTAACTGTATTTAGGATTCAAGAAACTCAAAGGTTTGATAAATTAGAGTAAAGGGGCAGTAAAGTAATTTACGACCTTACATTCTAAAGTAGAGCAAATTTATTCCAGTAACATAACATTTCCCAGATACACTTAGTCCCCTGCCAGCTAGCCCAATACAGTTTCTAGGCCGCAGGGAACATTTTGATACTAAATAGGACATGGTTGTCTTATTTCTATCATCCAGTGTCATATATGTGATAAAAGCATGTTTCCAGATATACTAATGTCACTTCTGATTGACTTCAGCTCTCTCTGGGTGTAGGGCCCTGGTTTTTGCCATGTTTCTGCTGATGTCTCTGCATCATAAAATCACTCTCTGTGTTAAGTTGGGCTGTAAACTGACCTTAGGCAATAACATTCTCTTCAGTGATGCTTACAGCTATTTATGAGGGGCTCTGGTTGATTAAAGGGACATAAAACCCAACATTTTCATTTCATGATTTAGGTAGAACATAAAATTTTAAGCAACTTTCCAGTTTACTTCTATTATCAAATTAGCTTCATTCTCTTGGTATCATTTGTTGAAGGAGCAGCAATGCACTACTGTTTTCTAACTGAACACATGAGTGAACCAATGACAATAGGTACATATATATATATTCTATTTTGCATAGATTAGAAGGACAAGATAGAGAGCGGTAAAAAGCTAGAAACAAAAATAAAGATTAAAGCCAATCTTTCCCAGCACTAGGACAATTCCTGCTAAATGTTTGATACACAACCATTAAGAAAAAGGATACGCTATAATTTTCATTTTCAAAATAACAATATAGTACCATGGATACATCTGATAAAGATAAGTTTATTTGCCAAAAATGAATAAATATATATTCTGGCAATTAATTGGAAAAGGAGAATATTCTACCTATATAAAGCACATATAGGATTTGGTGAACTATAATTTAGAATCAATATCTAAGTAAATACTTAAGGATTCCAGAAATAAAGTTCCAACAAAAGTCCTGTTAGGAACTGGGGATCCCCAGAGCTGGCTCTGTAATGCTAGGCATTCAAATGTAGCTGATTTGTTTGTGCAAACAATTGTGGCCTTTTTCTCCCCAAAGCCTTATTTTGCTACTATGTATCAGCTCTCAATATTGAGATCCCTTATTAGGCAGTTAAGCGGCTAAACGCAACAATTTCCCAATCTCCTTTGTAACAACTTTAGTTGGTTCTAGAGAGGAGGTCTTTTTCAAAACAACAATCGCTCCCTATTTTCACCGTGCGGCCCTCCGCCATGAAACGGTTACTCGGAGTTACTCACTCAGTAGGTATGGTATTTATCCTCCCTTTCACAATGTGAATCTGTAGTTACTGCTGAATGGGATGTACTTGTTGCTTTTACGGAAAGCCATTCGACTGCTGCATTTTCCGTTGCAACTTAATTTCAGTCATCTGTAGCGATTTCGTTTTGTACGTGCCAAGTGCCAACTTTATTTGGATAGTAAGATCATCCGTGCTGATAGGATTCTCCTCACAGTCGCATCTCTCTCACAGCCACCTGTGCAACGCCAATGTGCTTTATATAGGTAGAATATTCTCCTTTTCCAATTAATTGCCAGAATATATATTTATTCATTTTTGGCAAATAAACTTATCTTTATCAGATGTATCCATGGTACTATATTGTTATTTTGAAAATGAAAATTATAGTGTATCCTTTTTCTTAATGGTTGTGTATCAAACATTTAGCAGGAATTGTCCTAGTGCTGGGAAAGATTGGCTTTAATCTTCAATTTTGTTTCTAGCTTTTTACTTCTCTCTATCTTGTCCTTCTAATCTATACAAAATATAATATAATTAATACAATCTCCGTGCACCTTCTTTCTGCCTATAATCGGTAATGAAAGGCAGGAAAAAGAGGACTTGCAAATTACTAATATCTTTTGTGCTGCTAGTTTATGTAAAATATATATATATATATATATATATATATATATATGCAGCCACCAATCAGCAGCTAGAACTTAGGTTCTCTGCTGCTCCTGAGCTTACCTAGATAAACCTTTCAGCAAAGGAAAACAAGAGATGGAAGCAAATTAAATAATAGAAGTAAATTGGAAAGTTGTTTAAAATTGTATGTTTTGTCTAAATCATGAATGTCTAATTATGACTTTACTGTCCCTTTAAGATAAACACGCAGGAACACACTTCTGAAAAAACCCCACAAGTTATTTAGCACACAAGCTAAAAGCTAACCCCATTTAATCAGTTTCACATTTTTAAGATTTTGTGGGTTTTTGTGGGTCAGTCAATAAACTTTTGTACCAGTATTGCACAAACATGCACTTTCTGTTTAGAAATGTCAAACTTGCACATGAAAGAGCACTGATTTAAGCTTTATGTCCATTTAAATTATTTTCTGGGTAAATATTTGAACGTTTGGATTTTCAAACATGGATTGAATGAATCGCATAAATGTAAAAATGATTTGGATTCATTATGTGTTTTGCCAATAAATAAAAAATTGTGTCTGCTTCTTGTAAACATATAGAGAGACATGCTCTATAGGCCAATATATACTCTGCAGGCCAACTCTACAAAATGAATTCTTCATGATCACCTAGCTGTTAAACACCTTTCAGAAGAAAATGGTCGTGCAGCTTAATATTTTATTCTTTATTTACAAATGGGAGAAGGGAATAAAGGGGCTCCATTAGAGCCCCCTCACGGCAAAGAGTCCATGCATGGTGCTGCAGGTCATTGTTGCTTTAATGGTGATCACCTGCCTCTTACAAAGGTATGGGACCCCTCACATGAAAGAACTTGCCCTCTTTTAAATAAAGGAAATAACTCATTTTCAGATGATCACCACTAGAAAGGCATGAAACCTCTTTTTAGAAAGAGTGGATCCCTTATCCATGGCAATGTTGATCACCTGACACGACCTTAGGGATATAGAACAAAGGGAGTAGGATGTTATCTCCCAGTAAATAGACAAACATAAATTAAGTGGCCATGTGTCCTTCCAGCTGGTACCTAAATGTCATAATAATGACAAATACCTCTTGCTGTTGGTTTTGGGTGTTGCAATGCTTTTATAGAGACCTTTTTTACCCCTTACCAAAGAAATATAGCATAAAAGAGCCCACATTTGAAAGAGTGAGGTCCCACAATTCAAATAAGGGGTTTTATGTGCTTATTGCTATCAAGTGATTGCCATAGTAATAATAACAATCACTTGATAGCTATAAAGACATAAATCCCCTTACGTGGTAGTAACCACTATACTCATTATTTTGTGTTTTTGATGTTACTGCTCATAGATCCATGTTTCTGAGTTAACAGAAAAACATAGAAATAAAAATAAATAGAAGACCTTTGGTACTAATCTAGGGCTCCATTACATATGTGGTGTTGCACGCAAAAGCCTGCGCCGCCGGTTTTTACGCAATTTTGGTATTACATATACGGCGTAGCATATAAGTTACGCCCCTATATTTCACCCATCGGCCGTATTTTATTCTCCCATAGATTAACATAGAACAGCCGTGCAATTTGGTATCCAATATACTTCGTGAGGACTTATGTGCACAGAAATCAGAAAATCTACTCCATTCTCATCTCGTCACACATTGCAGGTGCAGCAACCCTTGCACTGACTAAAAAAACAACGTAACTCCCTGGAAAACTTAACAAACACATACATTTAAGCAGCATCTCAAATAGTTATATGGACAGTATACTATGAGATTTGTTTTTTTAAGCTTTATTTGTGTATTTGAAATAGCTGATTTTGTATTTTGAAGCCACAACCTAATCAAATGCATGGAGCTTGTAGGTATAATCATATCTCATTACTTTTGTCACATTGTGTACATATACTTGCTTATTTACTTATATTTCTTCTTAAAACAATCACCAATACTTGGAGAGAACAATGGGAAATCATAATTGTATTACCTTTATCTCTTTAGAACCCATTGGGAGTGTAATTTATTCTAATGCTAACACAGCTTGGCATTGATGCTACAATATATAATGGGACAGTCAAGTCCAAAGAAAACCTTCTTGTTTCAAATAGGGCATGTCATTTCAAACAACTTTCAAATTTAATTCTAACACTAATTTTGCTTTGTTCTCTTGGTATTCTTAGTTGAAAGATAAACCTAGGATGGCTCATATGATAATTTTTAAGACCTTGAAGGCCGCCTCTTTGCAATTGTGTCAAACAAATCACAAACACAATTTCTCACCTGCAGCCTTAAAACACCTGATAATGCACACCTATCAGTAACATCAGTATTATATATACCCATGTGTCAATTTATATTGGATGTGAGATACATTGATTTACATCTTAGAAGTGAATATTACTATATGTACCCTTCATAAACAACTATTGTGGATGCGAGTTATAGTACAAGAATATGTCATAAACATGATAATATTACCTGTTGTTATTGCCATTTCCACACAGGTCATATTATATGTTTTAACAATATTAGTGTAATAAAACACACCTTACATGAATGTGTATGACAATGACATGGTAAAAAAACAGAGGACAAGGTTTATGGTGAACCATAATAATATTTATTTATTTTTGTTGGCTTCTTGGATGAGGGAGCTGAGGTGACTGTAGTGGATTGCCTTGTTTTCCTGGTTTTAGAAGATTCTTCTGTTTCTGCTGGTGTGCTGGCCACAGATGATAGGCTGGAGGCAGTGTCCTGCTGGTGTGTAAAGTGCTCAACCCTCATGAGGATGGGGGAGCTCTCATGGTTGATTGATAGTCCCACTGATGACCAGTGTGTGACCATTCAGCCTCTCCAATTGGCACTTCTTGTGACATATTCTGTGCGTAAAATCCATGACTGACATGATAGTGTGTTGTGGGGGGTAAATACATGGACCCTTTGTGGCTGTCTTTGCTCCCCCTCAAAGCCAAAGGAAGAATATTCTTCTGGCCAGGAATCTTGCCAGGGGTCATATGTCAATGGCGTTGGCACCACTCCCGGGTCCTCAACTGAAGTCATCCAACCATGCTCATGCCTGGGAGCATACTGTTCTTGCAGTTGACTGAAGACTGGTGGTGGTGGTGGTGGTGGTGGCATGGATGTTTGCATCCTCATGACAGGAGGTTCTGTGGAGGAGTCAAAAGATGAGAGGGATTAGTACAGTCAGATATATGTCAATGTGGGCATACAATTACATGTGACTTGTGGCCTGTGTTACTCTGAGACATGTTAGAATTACACTATTCCACCTCATATCATGAATTGCATTGTGTTAAGTAGCAGTAATGTCAAGTATAATTGTAGATGTTTTTGTTAGTACACCAAATACCATGCTCCTCATCGTGTACATGAATGTGTGATATTAAAGGATGCTATATCTCAAATACATATAATACTTTTGTGTGGGATGTTACTCACCAGCATGCTGTTCTGTGGTTGCAGCCCCTGAGTCACGAGCCCCTGAAAGTCCACGGACTGCTGTGATACTCAGGGACATGCATATCATCTCCTGCTAGGTATTATCCTCTATATCCAGGGATGGACCACCGCCTGTTCCCTTCTGGTGCATAGCTTCCTGCCCCATCTTTTATTTGACCCACCTCTTGCAGTCATTCCAGCGCTTTTTCAGGCCCTCAACAGTCCTCCTCTGCGGAACCACACTGTTGGCGGCATCCTCTACCGCCAATCATGCAGTTTTTCTCTTTTTGGCAATGCCTTTGCCCTTCTCCTGCCCGAAGAGGGCACTGTAATTGTCCATGATGGCCTGGACAAGGGCAACATTTTCCGCAAATGAGAAGTTGGGACATCTCGGCCTCTCATCCTCCATGGTCACTTGGTTTCCTCCCTGTGATGTCCCTGGTGTGGGTTCCTCTCTATCCTCTCCCTCCTCCGTTCTTCTGTCCCCATGTGCACCCTCTGTCCCTCTCCTGGATGTGCCTGCTCTCTGGGGCTCTCTGGCATCTTCCCTTCCATCATCCCTTCTGGCTCTCCCCACTCCACTTACTCCCTGACGGGGACCCCACTGCTACTCCTGTCCTCTCCAATACTCCTCTCCCTGCCACTCCTCTCTCCTCCTCCCCACCTCCCCCTGCCATCCTCACACTAAATCACACACTCACAATCCCAGTTCAATCACACACAATCACAAACAAACACTAAGCCTATCACACTGTAAAACTCAAATAAAATATGTGTGAGGTGTTAGAAAAAAATGTGTGGTGTATTTGTATATGTATGTATGCAATGTGTGCAATATGTAAGAATATGTGTAAGTGTACAGGCTTACTCAACAACAATGCGAACTAACTGTTTGCGCCTGTCTCTCTACTCTGTCTAATCCTCCACTCCAGTGTAGTGTGTTGTAGCTCAACGAATAATTCAAACACACTGAAGAAAATGGCGGCTATGCATGGGTTTATATATGAATTTGAATATCGTAATTACGTGTTGCATTATTATTTGAATTCCGGGTTCGATTTTATGTGTTTTAACCTAATTTGCATAAAACTACTCTTTATTGACACTTTCCATGGACACAAGACTGGCGTAAGTTACTTGCGACAACTAAAATGTGTATTTGCGCACATTTCAGAGGATCGCAAGTTTATCCTACTTACGCTAGTCTAGCATCTAACGGCACAGCATATGTAATACACTGATGTGCGAGGTGAAATTGGGTTTCAACGCTTGCGCCGAAGCCTGCGCTGTATATGAAATGGAGTCCCTAGTTTTTCTTCTTTTTTTTTTTTTAAAACCAATGCTACTGTGAGTGAGTTTGGAACAGTGGTAGGAATATGCACACATTGTTAAAATTGTGTAATTTTAAAGTATCTATAATGTCTATGGTTAGATATTTTACACCTACTAATCTTCTGCATAAAATGCAAAATGGCTCATATTGACAAAATAATACATTTTGGACCAGATTACAAGTTGAGTGCAAAATATTGCTTCCGCAAAAGCAATATTTGTGCTCAGCGTAGTAATACCAGTGCACGCAAATATGCGCTGGTATTACAAGTGAAGTATAATGCGAACCCAACCTCGCGGTCGCATTGTATGGAAGCATTGCACTCACAAGAGCGTGCTTCCATAGACACGTCATGAGAACTAGTTCAGCAAAGGGGGTAAGTCGCGCAGCAAATATAAATAAATATGTATATAAGCATATACAGGTGGCCCTCGTTTTACAACGGTTCAATTTACACAGTTTCAGAATAACAACCTTTTTTCCAGTCATGTGACTGCTATTGAAAAGCATTGAGAAGCAGTGTATTTATTAAAATAGCCAGTAGGTGGAGCTGTCCGCTTGTGTTGCAGCAAAGCCAAGCAAGCTGAAATTAATCAGTTTAACCAGACCTAAGCTATCGAGCAGATTTCAAAGGAACAATATCTTCCTGTCTATAAATCAGTCCAGATTGGAATGCATAGAAAGAACTGTTTGCAGAAAAATGCAAGTGAAGTCTGTGTTGTGTGATTGTTTTATTAGGTTTATAATGCTGTTTAGCAAATGTTTTTGTTCATTTAACTTATTTTAATTATATATTCTGTGTTGTGTGATTATTTTATTAGGTTTATAATGCTGTTTAGTGTTTTCCCATATAATATTTCTGCAAACTAAAGTTATCTCACAAAAATGATTTACTGGAAAAGGTATAATTTGTGTGGGTACAAAATAAGATGCAATTGAGGAGTATAAGCATTAGCAATGAGGGCCAAAATACTAAAACAGCTCCAGCCCAGGGGTTTGAAAAGGTTAAAGGGATAAGAAACTGATTTTTTTTTCTCTTATGATTCAGATGGATCATAGAATTAAAAAAAAAAAAACTCTCTAAGTTACTTTTATTATCTACGTTACATTGTTCTATTGGTATCCTTTGTTTAAAAGTATGCCTGGGTGGGCACAGGAGCTGCATATAAAACCCTCTTGCCACTGGCTCATCCACAGTGTCCAGCTAGCTCCCAGTAGTACATTTCTGTTTCTTCAACAAAGAATAGCAAGAGAATGAAGCAAATTTGATAATAGGAGTAAATTAGAAAGTTGTTATAAATTGTATAATCTATTTGAATCGTGAAAGAAAAAAAAAATGCTCTATCTGAATCAAGAGAGAAAAAAGTTTGGATTCCATGACCCTTTAAGAATTTCTTATCTGTACCGGGGTTTTTTTTAAATTAGGAGGTTAATATTTACCATATTTAAACAATATCACCTTTTTTGCCCCTTTATCATTTGATTCTTTCTACTTTTAGGGACAGGAGAGAGTGGAAAAAGCACATTTATCAAGCAGATGAGAATAATCCATGGGTTAGGATTCTCAGAGCAGGACCGCAAGCTATACGCTAGGCTTGTACACCAGAACATTGTCACCTGTACACAGTCCCTGTTGGTAGCAATGGAGACACTTCAGGTGCCCTACTCCAAGGAAGAAAATAAGGTATCAGGGGTTATCACTTGGGTTTTCTTTTAATGGAATAATATTCTGTTATCCTTTTATTGTGTTTAATTGTTTCTAAAAAGCAATCTACAGACACCTATAGTCATATTCTGTCTTTATTCCCAGCAGTAAAAAGCCTAAGGTTCCATTGTCAGAAAGCTAGGTGATATCTTACTCCGTTCCATATGACTCTCATAGAAGAGGAAAATTATTGAGTGATTTATAGTAAGTCAATTTAGGGCTCTACAAAAAGGGCTATTGTTATAGTAACTTTTAGTGTAAGTTTACTGTTTAGGGTTTTTTATTTTGGGGTGGGTTTTAGTTTAGGAGGCCTTAGTTTTAGTATATGTATAACTGCCTTTTTTATATTCGGTAGTGTTGTTTTTTTGTTTTTTTCTCTATAATGTTAGGTTCTTTTATGCTTTGTAAATTTAGTGTTTGTTATTTTATGTAACTTAGGGGGTGTTAGCTTAGAGGTGGGAGGTTAGGTGTTAGGTAGATAAGTAGCGTAGGGGTAGTTTGCGTTTGGGGTTTGTGGCGGTATCAGGGATAGGCAAGGTGTCCTTACATGGACACTGGTGTCTGTGACTAGCCCTTGCAGTGTCCGCCATGAACTTAGTATATATTTTCTTTCTGATTAAATAATAGGAAAAAAAAAAAATATGTAGTGTGAATAAAGTTAGTCGCTTGTCAAGAGACTGCTAGCGATATTGGGTGATAAGTTATGGAATGAATAAAGCCTGAGTGAAATACTGGATGTGTATCTGCATCTGTATAATAACACCCAGCTCTATACAAAGACACAGTAGTGACACTGGCACATGCGTATAGCCAGACAAGGGCTGGTTATAGGGTCAGGGTATCTGCATCAGTATAATAACTCCTAGCACGATATAATAATGACACAGTAGTGACAATGGCACATAGGTATAGCCAGAGGAGGGCTGGTTATAGAATCAGTGGTATCTGCATCAGTATAATAACACCCAGCACTATATAATGACACAGTAGTGACACAGGCACATGCGTACAGCCAGAGGAGGGCTGGTTATAGGATCAGTGGTATCTGCATCAGTATAATAACATCCAGAACTATATAATGACACACTAGTGACACTGGCTCATGGGCAAAGCTGAGGAGGGCTGGTTATAGAATCAGTGGTATCTGCATCAGTATAATAACACCTAACACTATATAATGACACAGTAGTGACACAGGCTCATGGGTATACCAGAGGAGGGCTGGTTAAAGGATCAGGGGTATCTGCATCAGTATAATAACACCTAACACTATATAATGACACAGTAGTGACACAGGCAGATGCGTACATCCAGAGGAGGGCTGGTTATAGGATCAGTGGTATCTGCATCAGTATAATAACACCCAGAACTATAAAATGACACAGTAGTGACACTGGCACATGGGTATAGCCAGAGGAGGGCTGGTTATAGGATCAGTGGTATCTGCATCAGTATAATAACACCCAGCACTATATAATGACACACTAGTGACACTGGCTCATGAGTAAAGCTGAGGAGGGCTGGTTATAGAACCAGTGGTATCTACATCAGTATAATAACACCTAACACTATATAATGACACAGTAGTGACACTGGCTCATGGGTAAAGCTGAGGAGGGCTGGTTATAGAATCAGTGGTATCTGCATCAGTATAATTACACCTAACACTATATAATGACACAGTAGTGACACTAGCACATGCGTACAGCCAGAGGAGGGCTGGTTATAGGATCAGTGGTATCTGCATCAGTATAATAACACCCAGCACTATATAATGACACACTAGTGACACTGGCTCATGAGTAAAGCTGAGGAGGGCTGGTTATAGAACCAGTGGTATCTACATCAGAATAATAACACCAAGCACTATATAATGACACAGTAGTGACACAGGCAGATGCGTACAGCCAGAGGAGGGCTGGTTATAGGATCAGTGGTATCGGCATCAGTATAATAACACCCAGCACTATATAATGACACAGTAGTGACACAGGCACATGCGTACAGCCAGAGGAGGGCTGGTTATAGGATCAGTGGTATCTGCATCAGTATAATAATACCCAGAACTATATAATGACACACTAGTGACACTGGCTCATGGGTAAAGCTGAGGAGGGCTGGTTATAGGATCAGTGGTATCTGCATCAGTATAATAACACCCAACACTATATAATGACACAGTATTGACACTGGCTCATGGGTATAACCAGAGGAGGGCTGGTTATAGGATCACTGGTATCTGCATCAGTATAATAACACCCAGCACTATATAATGACACAGTAGTGACACTGGCACATGGGTATAGCCAGAGGAGAGCTGGTTATAGGATCAGTGGTATCTACATCAGTATAATAACACCAAGCACTATACAAAGACACAGTAGTGACACTGGCTCACGGGTATAGCCAGAGGAGGGCTGGTTATAGGATCAGTGGTATCTGCATCAGTATAATAACACCCAGCACTATATAATGACACAGTAGTGACACTGGCACATGGGTATAGCCAGAGGAGAGCTGGTTATAGGATCAGTGGTATCTACATCAGTATAATAACACCAAGCACTATACAAAGACACAGTAGTGACACTGGCTCACGGGTATAGCCAGAGGAGGGCTGGTTATAGGATCAGTGGTATCTGCATCAGTATAATAACACCCAGCACTATATAATGACACAGTAGTGACACTGGCACATGAGTATAGCCAGAGGAGGGCTGGTTATAGAATCAGTGGTATCTGCATCAGTATAATAACACCTAGCACTATATAATGACACAGTAGTGACACTGGCACATGGGTAAAGCCAGAGTAAGGCTGGTTATAGGATCAGTGGTATCTGCACCAGTATAATAACACCCAGCACTATATAATGACACAGTATTGACACTGGCACATGGGTAAAGCTGAGGAGGGCTGGTTATAGAATCAGTGGTATCTGCATCAGTATAATTTCACCTAACAGTATATAATGACACAGTAGTGACACTGGCTCATGGGTATAGCCAGAGGAGGGCTGGTTATAGAACCAGTGGTATCTACATCAGTATAATAACACCTAACACTATATAATGACACAGTAGTGACACTGGCTCATGGGTATAGCCAGAGGAGGGCTGGTTATAGAACCAGTGGTATCTACATCAGTATAATAACACCTAACACTATATAATGACACAGTAGTGACACAGGCAGATGCATACAGCCAGAGGAGGGCTGGTTATAGGATCAGTGGTATCTGCATCAGTATAATAACACCCAGAACTATATAATGACACACTAGTGACACTGGCTCATGGGTAAAGCTGAGGAGGGCTGGTTATAGAATCAGTGGTATCTGCATCAGTATAATAACACCCAACACTATATAATGACACAGTAGTGACACTGGCACATGGGTATAGCCAGAGGAGGGCTGGTTATAGGATCAGTGGTATCTGCATCAGTATAATAACACCCAACACTATATAATGACACAGTAGTGACACTGGCTCATGGGTATAGCCAGAGGAGGGCTGGTTATAGGATCAGTGGTATCTGCATCAGTATAATAACACCCAGCACTATATAATGACACAGTAGTGACACTGGCACATGGGTAAAGCTGAGGAGGGCTGGTTATAGAATCAGTGGTATCTGCATCAGTATAATTACACCCAACACTATATAATGACACAGTAGTGACACTGGCTCATGGGTATAGCCAGAGGAGGGCTGGTTATAGAATCAGTGGTATCTGCATCAGTATAATAACACCCAGCACTATATAAGGACACAGTAGTGACACTGGCTCATGGGTATAGCCAGAGGAGGGCTGGTTATAGAATCAGTGGTATCTGCATCAGTATAATAACACCCAGCACTATATAATGACACAGTAGTGACACTGGCACATGGGTAAAGCTGAGGAGGGCTGGTTATAGAATCAGTGGTATCTGTATCAGTATAATTTCACCTAACAGTATATAATGACACAGTAGTGACACTGGCTCATGGGTATAGCCAGAGGAGGGCTGGTTATAGAACCAGTGGTATCTACATCAGTATAATAACACCTAACACTATATAATGACACAGTAGTGACACTGGCTCATGGGTATAGCCAGAGGAGGGCTGGTTATAGAACCAGTGGTATCTACATCAGTATAATAACACCTAACACTATATAATGACACAGTAGTGACACAGGCAGATGCGTACAGCCAGAGGAGGGCTGGTTATAGGATCAGTGGTATCTGCATCAGTATAATAACACCCAGAACTATATAATGACACACTAGTAACACTGGCTCATGGGTAAAGCTGAGGAGGGCTGGTTATAGAATCAGTGGTATCTGCATCAGTATAATAACACCCAACCCTATATAATGACACAGTAGTGACACTGGCACATGGGTATAGCCAGAGGAGGGCTGGTTATAGGATCAGTGGTATCTGCATCAGTATAATAACACCCAGCACTATACAAAGGCACAGTAGTGACACTGGCTCATGGGTATAGCCAGAGGAGGGCTGGTTATAGGATCAGTGGTATCTGCATCAGTATAATAACACCCAGCACTATATAATGACACAGTAGTGACACTGGCACATGGGTAAATCTGAGGAGGGCTGGTTATAGAATCAGTGGTATCTGCATCAGTATAATTACACCCAACACTATATAATGACACAGTAGTGACACTGGCTCATGGGTATAGCCAGAGGAGGGCTGGTTATAGAATCAGTGGTATCTGCATCAGTATAATAACACCCAGCACTATATAAGGACACAGTAGTGACACTGGCTCATGGGTATAGTCAGAGGAGGGCTGGTTATAGAATCAGTGGTATCTGCATCAGTATAATAACACCCAGCACTATATAATGACACAGTAGTGACACTGGCACATGGGTAAAGCTGAGGAGGGCTGGTTATAGAATCAGTGGTATCTGTATCAGTATAATTTCACCTAACAGTATATAATGACACAGTAGTGACACTGGCTCATGGGTATAGCCAGAGGAGGGCTGGTTATAGAACCAGTGGTATCTACATCAGTATAATAACACCTAACACTATATAATGACACAGTAGTGACACTGGCTCATGGGTATAGCCAGAGGAGGGCTGGTTATAGAACCAGTGGTATCTACATCAGTATAATAACACCTAACACTATATAATGACACAGTAGTGACACAGGCAGATGCGTACAGCCAGAGGAGGGCTGGTTATAGGATCAGTGGTATCTGCATCAGTATAATAACACCCAGAACTATATAATGACACACTAGTGACACTGGCTCATGGGTAAAGCTGAGGAGGGCTGGTTATAGAATCAGTGGTATCTGCATCAGTATAATAACACCCAACACTATATAATGACACAGTAGTGACACTGGCTCATAGGTATAGCCAGAGGAGGGCTGGTTATAGAATCAGTGGTATCTGCATCAGTATAATAACACCCAACACTATATAATGACACAGTAGTGACACTGGCTCATGGGTATACCAGAGGAGGGCTGGTTAAAGGATCAGGGGTATCTGCATCAGTATAATAACACCCAGCACTATATAATGACACAGTAGTGACCAGGGATAGGCAAGGTGTCCATACACGGACACTGGTGTCCGTGACTGACCCTTGCTGTGTCCACCACCTGTTTTGCGGAGGGGAGGGAGGAGGTAGGACAGATGAATGCCGGTCCTCACACCTCCTTGACCCAAGCGGCGCCATGCTTAGCAGTGGGAAAGTGAGGGAAGAAGCAAGCTGCTTGCAGTCAACTTAGTATGAGTCATGACCCATCCCAATCCCTTGATCTGTGCGGCAGCGTGGTGCTGGTGTCTGTGTGTAGAAGACCGCTGCCTACTCTGACAAACTTTACGTAACCAAGTAAGTAACCAACCATGATGATCATGCAATTAACATCAAGGTAGGTGGGTTTGGTCAGGAGTTGCAGACTCTCAATATCACCAAAAAAATAAATAAAAGTTAATACCACAAGCAGTCTTTATATAAATGTATTTTAAACTTGTTTGATTAGATGAATAATTTGTACTTGTGGAACTAGACCAGGGGCGTCCATTGTGCAACCCATTTGAAAGCAAAGTGTAGCTCTCCTGATTTTAAGAAACATAGAATATGTTGGCAGATAGGAACCATTCAGCCTATCTAGTCTACCCAATTTTCTGAATACTTTCATTAGTTCCTGGCCTGATCTTTTATCTAGCTTAACCTTATGCCTATCCCATGCATGTTTTAACTACTTTACTGTCTCTATCACTTCTGCTGAATGGCTATTCTACCATGTATCCACTACCCTCTCTGTAAAGAGAGTGTTTTTTTATATTTTTAATTTAAAATGTACCTTGGTGTCCTTCACTAACGTCTGTACTTTGGAAAATGTCCGCCACAGCCTTAGTCCGTGCCTATCCCTGGTAGTGACACAGGCACATGCGTACATCCAGAGGAGGGCTGGTTATAGGATCAGTGGTATCTGCATCAGTATAATAACACCCAGAACTATATAATGACACAGTAGTGACACTGGCACATGGGTATAGCAAGAGGAGAGCTGGTTATAGGATCAGTGGTATCTACATCAGTATAATAACACCAAGCACTATACAAAGACACAGTAGTGACACTGGCTCACGGGTACAGCCAGAGGAGGGCTGGTTATAGGATCAGTGGTATCTGCATCAGTATAATAACACCCAGCACTATATAATGACACACTACAGGGAGTGCAGAATTATTAGGCAAATGAGTATTTTGACCACATCATCCTCTTTATGCATGTTGTCTTACTCCAAGCTGTATAGGCTCGAAAGCCTACTACCAATTAAGCATATTAGGTGATGTGCATCTCTGTAATGAGAAGGGGTGTGGTCTAATGACATCAACACCCTATATCAGGTGTGCATAATTATTAGGCAACTTCCTTTCCTTTGGCAAAATGGGTCAAAAGAAGGACTTGACAGGCTCAGAAAAGTCAAAAATAGTGAGATATCTTGCAGAGGGATGCAGCACTCTTAAAATTGCAAAGCTTCTGAAGCGTGATCATCGAACAATCAAGCGTTTCATTCAAAATAGTCAACAGGGTTGCAAGAAGCATGTGGAAAAACCAAGGCGCAAAATAACTGCCCATAAACTGAGAAAAGTCAAGCGTGCAGCTGCCAAGATGCCACTTGCCACCAGTTTGGCCATATTTCAGAGCTGCAACATCACTGGAGTGCCCAAAAGCACAAGGTGTGCAATACTCAGAGACATGGCCAAGGTAAGAAAGGCTGAAAGACGACCACCACTGAACAAGACACACAAGCTGAAACGTCAAGACTGGGCCAAGAAATATCTCAAGACTGATTTTTCTAAGGTTTTATGGACTGATGAAATGAGAGTGAGTCTTGATGGGCCAGATGGATGGGCCCGTGGCTGGATTGGTAAAGGGCAGAGTGCTCCAGTCCGACTCAGACGCCAGCAAGGTGGAGGTGGAGTACTGGTTTGGGCTGGTATCATCAAAGATGAGCTTGTGGGGCCTTTTCGGGTTGAGGATGGAGTCAAGCTCAACTCCTAGTCCTACTGCCAGTTTCTGGAAGACACCTTCTTCAAGTAGTGGTACAGGAAGAAGTCTGCATCCTTCAAGAAAAACATGATTTTCATGCAGGACAATGCTCCATCACACGCGTCCAAGTATTCCACAGCGTGGCTGGCAAGAAAGGGTATAAAAGAAGAAAATGTAATAACATGGCCTCCTTGTTCACCTGATCCGAACCCCATTGAGAACCTGTGGTCCATCATCAAATGTGAGATTTACAAGGAGGGAAAACAGTACACCTCTCTGAACAGTGTCTGGGAGGCTGTGGTTGCTGCTGCACGCAATGTTGATGGTGAACAGATCAAAACACTGACAGAATCCATGGATGGCAGGCTTTTGAGTGTCCTTGCAAAGAAAGGTGGCTATATTGGTCACTGATTTGTTTTTGTTTTGTTTTTGAATGTCAGAAATGTATATTTGTGAATGTTGAGATGTTATATTGGTTTCACTGGTAAAAATAAATAATTGAAATGGGTATATATTTGTTTTTTGTTAAGTTGCCTAATAATTATGCACAGTAATAGTCACCTGCGCACACAGATATCCCCCTAAAATAGCTATAACTAAAAACAAACTAAAAACTACTTCCAAAACTATTCAGCTTTGATATTAATGAGTTTTTTGGGTTCATTGAGAACATGGTTGTTGTTCAATAATAAAGTTAATCCTCAAAAATATAACTTGCCTAATAATTCTGCATTCCCTGTAGTGACACTGGCTCATGAGTAAAGCTGAGGAGGGCTGGTTATAGAACCAGTGGTATCTACATCAGTATAATAACACCTAACACTATATAATGACACAGTAGTGACACTGGCACATGGGTATAGCCAGAGGAGAGCTGGTTATAGGATCAGTGGTATCTACATCAGTATAATAACACCAAGCACTATAAAAAGACACAGTAGTGACACTGGCTCACGGGTATAGCCAGAGGAGGGCTGGTTATAGGATCAGTGGTATCTGCATCAGTATAATAACACCCAGCACTACATAATGACACAATAGTGACACTGGCACATGAGTATAGCCAGAGTAAGGCTGGTTATAGGATCAGTGGTATCTGCACCAGTATAATAACACCCAGCACTATATAATGACACAGTAGTGACACTGGCACATGGGTAAAGCTGAGGAGGGCTGGTTTTAGAATCAGAGGTATCTGCATCAGTATAATTACACCTATCACTATATAATGACACAGTAGTGACACTGGCACATGGGTATAGCCAGAGGAGGGCTGGTTATAGGATCAGTGGTATATGCATCAGTATAATAACACCCAGCAGTATATAATAATGTTTTTAATTTCAAATGTACCTTGGTGTCCTTAACTAAGGTCTGTACTTTGGAAAATGTCCGCCACAGCTTTTGTCTGTGCCTATCCCTGGGCGGTATAGGGGGTTATGGGGTATTAGCAATATAGGGGTTAAGTAGTGTAGGGGGTGTTTGCAGTGGGCTATTGGCAGTATAGGGGTTAATAGGTTAGGAAGTTTATTCAAGTAGGCTATTTGCAGTATACGGGTTAATAGATTAGGACATTTATTCCAGTGGGCTATTAGCGATATAGGGGTTAATAGGTTAGGATGTTTATTGCACTGGGCTATTGCTGGTTAGGTATATCGGTTCAGTAGTGTAAGGGGTGTTTGCAGTGGGGGTATTGGTGGTATATGGGTTAAGTAGTGTAGGGGTTATTGCGGTGGGTTATTGACAGTCTAGGGGTTGATAGGTTAGGAAGTTTATTGGGGTGGGCTATTGGCGGTTTAGGGGTTAAGTAGTGTAGGACTAGTTCGCGGTGGTGGGTTATGTCGGTTTAAAGGTATATAGGTATATTTATTAGGATTGGTGATATATATATATATATATTTATTTAAAGGAGATCCTTTACTTTACATCGCCAATATCGGTGCCGATGCTGCTTGGAATATTTTGCCAGCCATTGCGATATATAGTAAAATGCCTCTCGGCGATGCTGCCTTTAAAGTGTAATGTCGGCTCTTTTGAATATTTCACCTGCATTCTCGACAACGCTTTGGATTCCTTTTAAATATATCCCTGCCTTGCAGCACTTTCATTATCGGGACCTATGTGAGGTGCATTCAATCTTCCACAACAGGAGGTGCATCAAACTGCTCCTTTAAAATTACAGAGTAAATAATATTGATCATATGGACCAATGCAGGTAGATAAAACGTATGATTACAGTTGAAGCATGAAGCAAGCATGCATATTTAGAAAAGTTAAATGTAAATTCCTGTATAACGCTGCAAAATGCCTCTAAAAGGCCTGTGTTGTAAATTCTGAAATATATATGGCTAGTTTACAATCCTGTTTTTTTATAACGATGGTAAATATTAATGCCCTGTCAGAATTATGATTTGTGAGGCATCAATATCCTGATGGTGGTTAAAACATAGCTAAATATCAACAACGCAGTACTATTTTCACCAGCACTGAGCTGTTATGATCTAACCCAAAGTAAAGAACATAAAATGTATCTCTGTTATAAAGTGTAAATGAAATTGTATCTTGTTGCTGATATAATTAAACACAATTTCTCTTGTTAAGTGTATCCAGTCCACGGATCATCCATTACTTGTGGGATATTCTCCTTCCCAACAGGAAGTTGCAAGAGGATCACCCACAGCAGAGCTGCTATATAGCTCCTCCCCTCACTGTCATACCCAGTCATTCTCTTGCAACGCTCAACAAAGATGGACGTAGTAAGAGGAGAGTGGTGTATTATAGTTAGTTTTTTAACTTCAATCAAAAGTTTGTTATTTTTAAATGGTACCGGAGTGTACTGTTTCATCTCAGGCAGCATTAGAAGAAGAATCTGCCTGTGATTTCTATGATCTTAGCAGAAGTAACTAAGATCCACTGCCGTTCTCACATATTCTGAGGAGTGAGGTAACTTCAGAGGGGGAATGGCGTGCAGGTTTTCCTGCAATAAGGTATGTGCAGTTAACATATTTCTAGGGATGGAATTTTCTAGAAAAATGCTGCTGATACCGGATTAATGTAAGTTAAGCCTTAAATGCAGTGATAGTGACTGGTATCAGGCTTATTAACAGAGATACATACTCTTATAAAAGTGTAATATAAAACGTTTGCTGGCATGTTAATCGTTTTTATATATGTTTGGTGACAAAACTTATTGGGGCCTAGTTTTTTTCCACATGGCTGGCTTTTGCCTAGTAACAGGCTTTCCACTGTTGCAATATGAGTGGGAAGGGCCTATTTTAGTGCTTTTCTGTGCAGCTAAAAATACTGACAGAGACATTCAGCTTCCCTCTGCATGATACAGGACATCTCTGAAGGGCTCAAAAGGCTTCAAAGTCGTGTTTGAGGAGGGTAACAATCACAGTAGACTGTGGCAGTTGTTGTGACTGTGTTTAAAAAACGTTTTTGTCGTTTATTATTCTGTTTTTGTTATTAAGGGGTTAATCATCCATTTGCAAGTGGGTGCAATGCTCTGCTGACTTGTTACATACACTGTAAACATTTTGTTAGTGTAACTGCCTTTTTTCACTGTTATTTCAAATTTTGTCAAAATTTGTTTCTCTTAAAGACACAGTAACGTTTTTTTATATTGCTTGTTAACTTGCTATAAAGTGTTTTCCAAGCTTGCTAGTCTCATTGCTAGTCTGTACAAACATGTCTGAAACAGAGGATACTTGTTCATTATGTTTAAAAGCCATGGTGGAGCCCCATAGGAGAATGTGTACTAAATGTATTGATTTCACCTTAAACAGTAAAGATCAGTCTTTATCTATAAAAGAATTGTCACCAGAGGGGTCTGTCGAGGGGGAAGTTATGCCGACTAACTCTCCCCACGTGTCGGACCCTTCGCCTCCCGCTCAAGGGACGCACGCTAATATGGCGCCAAGTACATCAGGGATGCCCATAGCGATTACTTTGCAGGACATGGCTGCAATCATGAATAATACCCTGTCAGAGGTATTATCCAGATTGCCTGAATTGAGAGGCAAGCGCGATAGCTCTGGGGTTAGACGAGATACAGAGCGCGTAGATGCTGTAAGAGCCATGTCTGATACTGCGTCACAATATGCAGAACCTGAGGACGGAGAGCTTCAGTCTGTGGGTGACGTCTCTGAATCGGGGAGACCTGATTCAGAGATTTCTAATTTTAAATTTAAGCTTGAGAACCTCCGTGTATTGCTTGGAGAGGTATTAGCTGCTCTGAATGACTGTGACACAATTGCAGTGCCAGAGAAATTGTGTAGGCCGGATAAATACTATGCAGTGCCGGTGAGTACTGATGTTTTTCCAATACCTAAAAGGCTTACAGAAATTATTAGTAAGGAGTGGGATAGGCCCGGTGTGCCCTTTACCCCACCTCCCACATTTAGAAAAATGTTTCCAATAGATGCCACTACACAGGACTTATGGCAGACTGTCCCTAAGGTCGAGGGAGCAGTTTCTACTTTAGCAAAGCGTACCACTATCCCGGTTGAGGACAGTTGTGCTTTTTCAGATCCAATGGATAAAAAATTAGAGGGTTACCTTAAGAAAATGTTTATTCAACAAGGTTTTATTTTACAGCCCCTTGCATGCATTGCGCCTGTCACTGCTGCGGCGGCATTCTGGTTTGAGGCCCTGGAAGAGGCCATCCATACAGCTCCATTGACTGAAATTGTTGACAAGCTTAGAACTCTTAAGCTAGCTAACTCATTTGTTTCTGATGCCATTGTTCATTTGACTAAACTAACGGCTAAGAATTCCGGATTCGCCATCCAGGCGCGTAGGGCGCTATGGCTCAAATCCTGGTCAGCTGATGTGACTTCAAAGTCTAAATTACTCAACATTCCTTTCAAGGGGCAGACCTTATTCGGGCCTGGTTTGAAAGAAATTATTGCTGACATTACTGGAGGTAAGGGTCATGCCCTTCATCAGGACAGGGCCAAATCAAAGGCCAAACAGTCTAATTTTCGTGCCTTTCGAAATTTCAAGGCAGGTGCAGCATCAACTTCCTCTGCTTCAAAACAAGAGGGAACTTTTGCTCAATCCAAGCAGGCCTGGAAACCTAACCAGTCCTGGAACAAGGGCAAGCAGGCCAGAAAGCCTGCTGCTGCCTCTAAGACAGCATGAAGGAGCGGCCCCCTATCCAACAACGGATCTAGTAGGGGGCAGACTCTCTCTCTTCGCCCAGGCATGGGCAAGAGATGATCAGGATCCCTGGGCGTTGGAGATCATATCTCAGGGATATCTTCTGGACTTCAAAGCTTCTCCTCCACAAGGGAGATTTCACCTTTCAAGATTATCTGCAAACCAGATAAAGAAAGAGGCATTCCTAAGCTGCGTACAAGATCTCCTTGTAATGGGAGTGATCCATCCAGTTCCACGGACGGAACAAGGACAGGGGTTTTATTCAAATCTGTTTGTGGTTCCCAAAAAAGAGGGAACCTTCAGACCAATTTTGGATTTAAAGATCCTAAACAAATTCCTCAGAGTTCCGTCATTCAAGATGGAAACTATTCGAACCATTTTACCCATGATCCAAGAGGGTCAGTACATGACCACAGTGGACTTAAAGGATGCCTACCTTCACATTCCGATTCACAAGAATCATCATCAGTTCCTGAGGTTTGCCTTTCTAGACAGGCATTACCAATTTGTATCTCTTCCATTCGGGTTGGCTACAGCCCCAAGAATTTTTACAAAGGTTCTGGGCTCACTTCTGGCGGTCCTAAGACCGCGAGGCATAGCGGTGGCTCCTTACCTGGACGATATCCTGATACAGGCATCAAGCTTTCAAATTGCCAAATCTCATACAGAGATAGTTCTGGCATTCCTGAGGTCGCATGGGTGGAAAGTGAACGAAGAAAAGAGTTCTCTATCTCCTCTCACGAGGGTTTCCTTCCTAGGGACTTAGGGAATAGATTCTGTAGAAATGAAAATTTACCTGATGGAGTCCAGGTTATCAAAACTTCTAAATGCTTGCCGTGTTCTTCACTCCATTCCGCGCCCCACGGTGGCTCAGTGCATGGAAGTAATCGGCTTAATGGTAGCGGCGATGGACATAGTGCCATTCGCGCCTGCATCTCAGACCGCTGCAATTATGCATGCTCAGTCAGTGGAATGGGGATTACACAGATTTGTCCCCTCTACTAAATCTGGATCAGGAAACCAGAGATTCTCTTCTCTGGTGGTTATCTCGGGCCCATCTGTCCAAGGGTATAACCTTTCGCAGACCAGATTGGACAATTGTAACAACAGATGCCAGCCTTCTAGGTTGGGGTGCAGTCTGGAACTCCCTGAAGGCTCAGGGTTCATGGACTCAGGAGGAGAAACTCCTCCCAATAAATATTCTGGAGTTAAGAGCAATATTCAATGCTCTTCTGGCTTGGTCTCAGCTAGCAACACTGAGGTTCATCAGATTTCAGTCGGACAACATCACGACTGTGGCTTACATCAACCATCAAGGGGGAACCAGGAGTCCCTAGCGATGTCAGAAGTCTCCAAGATAATTCGCTGGGCAGAGACTCACTCTTGCCACCTGTCAGCGATCCATATCCCAGGTGTAGAGAACTGGGAGGCGGATTTTCTAAGTCGTCAGACTTTTCATCCGGGGGTATGGGAACTCCATCCGGAGGTGTTTGCTCAATTGGTTCTCCGTTGGGGCAAACCAGAATTGGATCTCATGGCGTCTCACCAGAACGCCAAGCTTCCTTGTAACGGATCTAGGTCCAGGGACCCAGAAGCGGCACTGATAGATGCTCTAGCAGCTCCTTGGTTCTTCAACCTGGCTTATGTGTTTCCACCATTTCCTCTGCTCCCTCGTCTGATTGCCAAAATCAAACAGGAAAGAGCATTGGTGATATTGATAGCGCCTGCGTGGCCACGCAGGATCTGGTATGCAGACCTAGTGGACATGTCATCCTTTCCACCATGGACTCTGCCTCTGAGACAAGACCTTCTAATACAAGGTCCTTTCAATAATCCGAATCTACTTTCTCTGAGACTGACTGCATGGAGATTGAACGCTTGATCCTGTCAAAGCGTGGCTTCTCCGAGTCAGTAATTAATACCTTAATACAGGCACGAAAGCCTGTCACCAGGAAAATTTACCACAAGATATGGCGTAAATATCTTCATTTGTGTGAATCCAAGAATTACTCATGGAGTAGGGTTAGGATTCCTAGGATATTGTCCTTCATCCAAGAGGGTTTGGACAAAGGATTATCAGTTAGTTCTTTAAAGGGACAGATTTCTGCTCTGTCTATTCTTTTACACAAGCGTCTGGCAGAAGTTCCAGACGTTCAGGCATTTTGTCAGGCTTTAGTTAGAATTAAGCCTGTGTTTAAACCTGTTGCTCCTCCATGGAGCTTAAACTTGGTTCTTAAAGTTCTTCAAGGGGTTCCGTTTGAACCCCTTCATTCTATTGATATCAATCTTCTTTCATGGAAAGTTCTTTTTCTGATGGCTATTTCCTCGGCTTGAAGAGTCTCGGAGTTATCTGCCTTACATTGTAATTCTCCTTATCTGATCTTTCATTCAGATAAAGTTATTCTGCGTACAAAACCTGGGTTTTTACCTAAGGTGGTTTCTAACAAAAATATCAATCAAGAGATTGTTGTTCCATCATTATGTCCTAATCCTTCTTCAAAGAAGGAACGTCTTTTGCATAATCTAGACATAGTCCGTGCCTTGAAGTTTTACTTACAGGCTACTAAAGATTTTCGCCAAACATCTAACCTGTTTGTTGTTTACTCTGGACAGAGGAGAGGTCAGAAGGCCTCGGCAACCTCTCTTTCTTTTTGGCTTCGGAGTATAATCCATTTAGCCTATGAGACTGCTGGACAGCAGCCTCCTGAAAGGATTACAGCTCATTCTACTAGAGCTGTGGCTTCCACCTGGGCCTTTAAAAATGAGGCCTCTGTTGAACAGATTTGCAAGGCTGCAACTTGGTCTTCCCTTCATACTTTTTCCAAATTTTCCAAATTTGATACTTTTGCTTCTTCAGAGGTTGTTTTTGGGAGAAAGGTTCTACAGGCAGTGGTTCCTTACGTTTAAGTTCCTGCCTTGTCCCTCCCATCATCCGTGTACTTTAGCTTTGGTATTGGTATCCCACAAGTAATGGATGATCCGTGGACTGGATACACTTAACAAGAGAAAACATAATTTATGCTTACCTGATAAATTTATTTCTCTTGTAGTGTATCCAGTCCACGGCCCGCCCTGTCCTTTTCAGGCAGGTCTAAATTTTAATTAAACTACAGTCACCACTGCACCCTATGGTTTCTCCTTTCTCGGCTTGTTTCAGTCGAATGACTGGATATGGCAGTGAGGGGAGGAGCTATATAGCAGCTCTGCTGTGGGTGATCCTCTTGCAACTTCCTGTTGGGAAGGAGAATATCCCACAAGTAATGGATGATCCGTGGACTGTATACACTACAAGAGAAATAAATTTATCAGGTAAGCATAAATTATGTTTTCTTTCCAATGGCATGGAGAGTCCACAATTTAATTCCAATTACTAGTGGGAATTCAACTCCTGGCCAGCAGGAGGAGGCAAAGAACACCCCAGCAGAGCTGTTAAGTGTCACTCCCATTACCCATAATCCCTAGTCACTCTTTGCCTTATACATTGGGATTTCTTTCCAAGGTTGTATTAGATCGCAATATCAATAAGGGAGCTGTTGTTCTTTTTTGATGTTCTAATCCTTCTCAGAAGGAATGCCTGTTGCATAACCAGGATGTTGTGCATGCTCTAAAATGTTACCTTCAAGCAACTAAAGATTTTCAGCAATCATCTGCCCTGTTTGTGGGGTTTTTTCTGGTAAGCATAAGGGTCAGAAGGCCACTTCTTCTACTTTCTCTTTGGTTGAGAAGTGTTATGCCGTTAGTTAATGAGACCGCTGTACAGCAGCCTCCTAAGAGAATTACGGCTCAAAATTGAGCTTCTGTGGAGCAAAACTGCTAGGCATCTACTTGGTCCTCCTTGCATACTTTTTCAAAATTCTACAAATTTTATATTTTTGCCTCGGCTGAAGCTTCCTTTGGGAGAAAAGTTCTTCAAGCAGTGGTGCCTTCTGTTTAAGGCCGCCTGTCTTGTTCTCCCTCCCTTTCATTCTGTTTCCTCTAGCTTCAGTATTGGTTCCCACTAGTAATTGAAATGAAATTGTGGACTCTCCATGCCATTGGAAAGAAAACAAAATTTATGCTTACCTGATAAATTTATTTCCTGGTATGGAGAGTCCACGACCCGCCCTTAATTAAATTTAAGACAGCAGTTTTTTTGTATAAATCTCAGGCACCTCTATACCCTTGTGTCATCTTCTATTTCCATTTTCCGAATGACTGGGGATTATGGGTAATGGGAGTGACACTTAACAGCTCTGGGGTGTTCTTTGCCTCCTCCTTCTGGCCAGGAGTTGAATTCCCACTAGTAATTGGAATGAAATCGTGGACTCTCCATGCCAGGAAAGAAAGAGAAATTTATCAGGTATCTTTTCTTCTAGTGGAAGAACATTCAGGGTCTCTTCTCAATCTTCTTCGATCACATGGATGGAAGATAAACTTGGAAATGTGTTCTCTTACTCCAAGTACAAGGGTGAATCTCCTGGGGACAATCATAGACTCCATATCCATGAGAATATTCTTCACAGACCACAGATGTTGCAAGCTAACTTCTGCATGTCTTGTCCTCCAGGCCTCCTTGAGACCCTCAGTGGCTCAGTGTATGGAGGTGATCGGACTCATGGTGTTCTTTATAGACATCATTCCTTTTGCCAGATTCCATCTCAGACCTTTACAACTATGCATGCTGAGACAATGGAACGGCGACCATTCAGATCTATCCCAACAGATCGTGCTGGACAACCTGTCGAGAGACTTTCTCTCTTGATGGCTCTGTCCAGATCATCTGTCCCAAGGCACATGCTTCTTTAGACCGTCCTGGGAGATTGTGACTACGGATGCAAGCCTTTCCGGCTGGAGAGCCATTTGGGGTGTCAAGAAGACACAAGGCCTGTGGGCTCAGGAGGAGTCCTCCCTTACGATCAATATTTTGGAACTCCGGGCAATTTTCAATGCCTTGAAGGTTTGGCCCCTTCTGGGTTCGTCCCAGTTTATCAGATTCCAATCAGACAATATAACCTCAGTTGCCTACATCAACCATCAGGGGAGAAAGAGAAGTTCCTTGGCAATGAGAGAAGTATCTCAGATACTAGAGTGGGTGGAGACTCACAGATGTACGCTGTCAGCGATCCACATTCCGTGTGTGGACAACTAGGAAGCGGACTTCCTCAGCAGGCAATCCTTTCACCCAGGGGAATGGTCTCTCCACCCCGAGGTGTTTGCAGAGATATGCAGCGAGTGGGGGACGCCGTAGATAGATCTTTTATTTTTTTATTATTTAAATTTTTTATTGAGGTTAAACGTGAGGCATACAAGTGAGAAATCACAATAAGATGCAAATACATTTCAATGTAAAATGTTTGTGGGTAATACAAAAAAACCCCAATAGGAAACCATGTTATCATGCGGTAGTAAAATAGCTTGCCATATTAAATTCGAACCTTCCGAATTAATCCGAAGGTCACTCTTGGACCTTATAACAGAATGAGACTAATAATGAAAGTTATACTGGACTACAGGAGACCTATTTTGGGCTTCATGATAAACCTAATTTTAATTTTTATTTGCTTAAATATATATATATATATATATATATATATATATATATATATATATATATATATATATACTTAACAGATTGAACAGCACTGTATATGATGAGCTGTATAAGTTTATATGATATAGATGCCTACAGTGTGGATTCTGAGGAGGATCGCCATCTAGCTGAAATAGAGCTGGGCTATAGACTGTGTTTTGAAATTTAACACTTAGGCTTAGATACAACACCAATGTCCATTCTATAGACTTTGAGAAGACTATGATATTAACAGAGAGACTCCATATAATTAATATTATTACTGAATGATTTTCAAGTGTTTAGGCCGTTAACACTATATGAACATAAAAAGAGTTTGGACTACAAATCTGATAATAATTAAAAAAAAACATAGTATCACACACTGACATATTGGATGTATAGAGGCTTCTCAATTGTGTATCAACATAGTACAAAAATAAGAGGTAGAAAGTACATGTATGTAGACAAAACATAGTTTCAGAGCAACAGACTCAGCAAAGTACTATAAGCTTCAGACTATTAAGTCCTCATGAACAACTACATTACTATGTGCACATAAAGGGACATATAAGAACCTAAAACATACTTAGGATTAGGCGAGTTGCATATAGTCTGGAATATCCAATGTTCCCTACAAAAATATATTCTATTCTTTAGATGTAGGACATACCTATAGTGATAGGTTGAGTTACAATGCAGTATATGTAGAGATGGTCAATTGATTTCAGGGCTAAAGGAAGCTAGTCTCATCGCACAGGCTGCTTTTCAATGTGGACCAACTGATCTGATGTAGCTATACTGCCATCTAGTGGACTAGGGTGAAATGGAACATTGTGCTGAAAGCTAGCAAATATTATACTTGAACATCGTGTTGAGAGCTAACAAGTATTAATGTTGCATTTAAATATGCTTCAATCATGTAAAAAAGAATGGAGTACTTTCCAGTTGAAATTGTGATAGGTTCTAAAGTCATACAATAGGTGACGTAAATTAAGCAAACACAAATAAAAATATGAACACAAAGAACCAAAGTGCTGTAATATAGCCCTGTAATAGATTTATGTAGGTATATACTTTCTTAAACTTGCTTTAGGAGAGAGCTATTGCAGCAGACCCTAGACATTAAAACATGTATAACAGCACTGCTGTCCATAAAACGGCTAATACAGTTAAGACTGTATTGAAAGCAGAATAATTAAAGCATTCAGCCTACTCTCATGCGATCATACTGGACCCAGACTGAAGTCTGTTCAAATAGTAATGGACTGTCCTCTGGAGCTGTTTCTAGTCTGCCTCCTGGTCACGGAGGGCGAACGGACCTCCAGGGTCCCATCTAAAGTACAGTAAAGCTGCATAATAATGTAAGTGTAGCCTCTGCAACGCTTGCAAGGGTTGTTCCCCATCTCGAAGGAGCACATGCGGCCTCTGGATTGTTAAACTGGATACGCGATGTACATCATTGAATATCTATAGCCGCAGTTCTGTTCTCCAGGTGGGAGCGCTTGCAAGTTGCTGTCTGTGTTCGCTCTGCTCTGCGGCTCATCTGTTGGGAGCTTTGCAATTGTGCTGATATAGGCTTGGGGCAGATGTGTAAAGCTCTTCATAGCAGCCTCTGTTCTTTTCGCCGGCACTCTTGCATGTTGTATGTCAGTTCTATAGCTTTGTGTTCTGGATCCCCCGCAGGCACTATAAAAGTAGAATGTGGATGCTGGGGCCCCAAAGCACCACTGCTCCCGCTTTCCAATGTGCTGGGCTCAGTTGGAGAGGGTTGCTGAAACAGGCAAGTGCTGCTGCCATCATGTGCTGAAAAGAGCTTGTCTTCTAGGGCAGCGTGGTGGGTCGCAAGGAAGCTGCGTAGTTCCTCCAGGAAGATTGATGGGACCTCCATATTGAGTGCCTAATATTGAACGATAGGCGTAGATATGATTATCTTTGTTGTTTCAAATAAATACAGTGTCTTAGTGTCTTTAGTTTGAGAATTTATAGTGGCTCAAAGGCTGCTCATACCCCATATTAATGCTTGGGGGGGGGGGGGTGTTGAAGCCTTCCATGAGGGTTGCCATAGGCCTCAATGCTTCAGATAGATGTCTGGTGTTAAATTCGGCACTAACTTATACTAAAATGATCAGTAGAATCTGTAGAATCCAATCAGTAAGGCGTATAAGGTAGATGGCTTCATAAATATCTGATAATTGGCAATTCATCAGCATTCCAAACGCAGCAACCAATTTTGCTACCACTCAAGGTGCTGCCTGAAGACACGCCCCGCCGTAGATAGATCTTATGGCATCCCGCCTTAATATCAAGCTACCCAGGTACGGGTCAAGGGATCCTCAGGTGGAATTGATAGTTGCCCTTTCAGTACCATGGAGGTTCAGCTTCATATATTTTTTCCTCCATTACCACTTCTCCCTCATGTGGTGGCTCACATCAGTGATTCTGTTTGCACCATCGTGGCCGCGAAGGACGTAGTTTCTGGATCTGGTGGGGATGTCCTCATCTCCTCAGTGGAGGTTACCTTGTTGCAGAGATCTGCTGATACAGGGTCCCTTCGTTCATCAAAATCTAGATTCTCTGAGTCTGACTGCGTGGAGATTGAACGCTTAGTCTTAGCCAAGAGAGGGTTCTCTGAGAGTGTTATCAATACTCTGGTTCAAGCTCGTAAGCCAGTTACTTGTCGTATTTACCATAAAGTGTAGAGGACTTACTTGTACTGGTGTGAAGAGTATGGCCTTTTCCAGGCATAAGGTTAATGTTGCCAGAATTTTATCTTTTCTCCAGGATGGACTGGAGAAGGGTCTATCTTCTAGTTCCCTGAAGGGACAGATATCGACCCTGTTGGTGTTACTGAACAAGAGATTAGCTGAGCTTCCGGATGTGCAGTCCTTTGTTAAGGCTCTGACTAGGATCAGACCTGTGTTTAGATCTGGGGCTCCGCCTTGGAGCCTCAATCTTGTTCTTAGTGTTTTGCTGCAGGCTCCGTTTGAGCCTATGCATACTGTTGACATTAAATTGTTATCTTGGAAGGTTCTTTTTTTTTTGCTGGCTATTGCCTCTGCGCGCAGAGTTTCTGAGATTTCTGCTTTGCAATGTGACTCCTCTTATCCTGTTTTCCATACTGATAAGGCGGTTTTACGTACTAAATTAGGGTTTCTTACCTAAGGTGGTGTCGGATCGTAATATTAATCAAGAAATTGTTGTTCCTTCCTTGTGTCCTAACCCTTCTTCAGCGAAGGAATGCTTGCTTCACAATCTAGATGTGGTTTGTGCCTTGAAGTTCTGTCTTCAGGCTAATAAGGAATTCAGACAATCTTCCTCTTTGTTTGTCATCTATAAAGGGAAGTGTAAAGGGCAGAAGGCTACTAAAACTTTCCTATCTTTCTGGTTGAGGACTGTCACCCGATTAGCTTATGAGACAGCTAGGGCTTCCTCCTGGGCTTTTAAGAACGAAGCCTCCATGGATCAGATTTGAAAGGCGGCTACCTGGTCCTCACATACTTTTTCTAAATTTTACAAGTTTGATGTGTTGCTTGGGCTAAAGCAGCTTTCAGTAGAAAAGGTTTGCAGGCTGTGGTACCCTTAGAATAGGGTCTGCCTCTTTTTTTTGTTCCCTTCCGTTATTCATTCAGTGTCCTCTGGAACTTGGGTATAGTTTTCCCAACAGTAAGAAATTAAGTCGTGGACTCTTCCTGCCTTATGGAAGGAAAACATAATTTATGCTTACCAGATAAATTCCTTTCCCTTCTGGCAGGGAGAGTCCAGGACCCCCCCGTAATTTATTTTTTGATGGGCTGCTCCCTTTTAATATTATTTCTTCTGGCACTTTTATAGCCTGATGTTTCTCCTACTTTTCCTTGTTCCCTCGGCAGAATAACTGGGGGATAGGGGAAGTGGGAGGGATATTTAAGCCTTTGGCTGGGGTGTCTTTTCCTCCTCCTGGTGGCCAGGTGTTGTATTAGCCAACAGTAAGGAATGAAGTCGTGGACTCTCTCTGCCAGGAAGGAAAGGAATTTATCTGGTAAGCATAAATTGTGTTATATTTTTTTTATGAGGGTTAAAAGGTATATGGTATATGACAAGATATTTGACTGGAAAGGGCTATAGCACTTGTAAAATTAACCAGAGATCAGATCTCTGGTTAATTTTAAAAAATGCGCTCAAAATGCCCCCAAAATAATGTGTAGTGTATTTTATTAAAAAATAAAGATAGCAGCATCTTTATTTTTATTTTTTTTATAAACTAACTGCACTAGGCAGTATTTTGGTGGTAAATTTGACAGGAGTAGGGTGTTAGAAAAAAAAAAACGGCCCTGAAAAGTTTACATTGCGGTCTATGGGAACTGTGTGTTCCCAGTAAATATATGTGTATATGCTTATATACTGTATATATTATATATGTGTTAATATGTGTATATATGTGTATATACTGCGTGACTTACCCCCTTCGCTGTGCTTAGGTTCTTATGTCGTCTCTGACTACATTAGAACGAGGCACCTGTTGGAGCCTATGGAAGCACTCTCTCTCGTGAGCACAATGCTTCCCAGCAATGTGAACGTGAGCTTGCGTTCACATTGCACTTTACTTGCAATATCAGCACACATTAGCGTGCGCTGGTATTATTCAGTGGAGCGTTAATATCAATTGCACATAAGCAATATTTAGCGCTCCACTTGTAATCTAGCCCTTAGTGTGCAATTTGTAATCTGGCCCTAAATGTGGTGAGGTCTGATAGTAAAAACAGGGATATGGGATAGTAGACTAAACTAGTTGCAGAGGGTTATGCTATTTAATTTATATAAAGTTTGTTAATTACAATCTTTAGTGTACTGGTTTGTTTGTGATATTCAAACTTTTTTTTTTTATTTTAAAATGTTCTTGTTCTTTTAAAAATGAGAGGCAATCGTATCTTTAGTTTTGGCAACTTTTGAATTTATTCTTTACATATCTTAAGTTCCTTGCAAATATTATACACTGAAAAGTTCTTTAAAAGTGTATGATCTGTCTGAATCATGAAAGAGAAATGTACGGTTTCATGCCACTTTAAGTGAAGAAGAAACCTGAATTCCAACAGACAATGAATACTGAATTATTTATGTCATGTTTTTCTGTTGCTATAAGTATCATATCTGCTGCTTCTGTTAAAGGGACACTGAAGCCAAATTTTTTTCTTTCGGGATTCAGATAGAGCATGCACTTTTAAGCAACTTTCTAATTTACTCCTATCATCAAATTCTCTTCATTCTCTTGGTATCTTTATTTAAAATGCAAGAATGTAAGTTTAGATACCGGACCATTTTTGGTGAACACACTGTGTTGTTCTTGCTGATTGGTGGATAAATTCACGAACCAATAAACAAGTGCTTTCCATGTTTCTGAACCCAAAAAATAGCTTAGATGCCTTCTTTTTCAAATTAAGAAAGCAAGAGAACAAAAAAAAAATTGATAATAGGAGTAAATTAGAAAGTTGTTTACATTTGCATGCTCTATCTGAATCACAAAAGAAAAAAATAGGGTTCAGTGTCCCTTTAATGTATGTGAAAAAAAAACACAGAGAACATTGAAAAACTTGTTTCATATAGATTTCTGTGTTTATCTAGATGTTCATGATATATTGTATACTATATTATAGATGTGATAATTTAAAGGGACAGTAAACATCTTGTAATTGATGTTGTCTTTCTATAGAATGAATACTGTATTTACCTTAGACTAGGTGAACACAGTATTTTTTAAACAAATTAGCATTTTGTTTGCTGCAATTATTTTCAAAAGCCAAACTCCACCCACAACTTACCTTTTTTGGAGGAGCCAATCCAGGTTTGTGCATGAAGACAACAAGGCTAGCCACGGTCATTATGTCAGTATGAAGTGCATTGTTTTGTAGTTATTATTATGTTAAAGTGAATGTAAACTTGAGCATACTCACTCAAGTCATAGGATATAATTAAAAAAAATAGTGAGACTTTCATTCATGAAAACGGTAAATTATCCTGATCTTCTTAGATTTTTACATTTTAATGCCAGAAAGATAAGTGTCGTTCCTCTGACCGCCATAGTCCTCAGTTGATTAACAGATTACTCATCTGCAATACACTAATTGTTGTTTTGTGATGTTTTGGCAAAGGGGCTGAACGCCCTGGTGGGGGAAACAACAGTCAATGGATAGCAGATTAGTCATCTGTCAATTTTTGGTTTTAAAATGTAAAAATCTAAGAAGATTAGGATAAATTACAGATTTCATGAATGAACGTCTCACTAATTTTTTAAATTATATCCTATGACTTGAGCGAGTACGCTCAAGTTTACATTTACTTAAAAGAAAATTAGGGAAATATATGTAGCAGGGTTACCTTTGAGAAGTCTGCAGAGTGCATTTTCGGTTCTGAGAATTAGAAAAGCCACATTTTTCATAGCTTTATCGCATATATTATTTCTCTTGTAAGGTGTATCCAGTCCACGGGTTCATCCATTACTTGTGGGATATTCTCCTTCCCAACAGGAAGTTGCAAGAGGACACCCACAGCAGAGCTGTCTATATAGCTCCTCCCCTAACTGCCACCCCCAGTCATTCTCTTGTAACTCTCGACAAGATAGGAAGTATAAGAGATATGTGGTGAATTAGTGTAGTTTTTACCTTCAATCAAGAGTTTGTTATTTTTAAACGGTACCGGCGTCATACTGTTTTACTCCCAGGCAGAAATTAGAAGAAGAATCTGCTTGGAGGTTGATGATCTTAGCGGTTTGTAACTAAAGTCCATTGCTGTTCTCACGCATAACTGAAGAGTATAGGAAAGACTTCAGTTGGGGGAACGGTCTGCAGATTACCTGCTTTGAGGTATGTTCAGTATATTTATTTCTAGAGAGATGATAAGATCTAGAAAATGCTGACAGAGCCTTGTATAATTGAGGTAAGCCTGATGCAGTGATTTAACAACGACTGGGATCATGCTTACAAAAAAGGGTAATATTCATGTTAATACTCATATTTCTTAGTGACAAAAATGTTTACATGTTATATAGAAAGAACGCTTTTTCTCTGAGGGTGATAAATCGTTTTTTGGGGCCTAGTTTCCACATGGCTAGTCAGATACTCCTAGGAGTATTTTCTTAAGGCCCTCTGACATCGAGTGCATGGTGGGATGGGCCTATTTTTGCGCTCTAGATGCGCAGTTCATATTCAGACTGAGACATCCAGCTTCCCTAAAGGAGTCCTCTGGCATCTGAGGACCACTATAGAGGGCTTATTTCTTCCCTAAATCGTATTTGAGGCCAGGTAGGAGCCACAGCAGAGCTGTGGCAAGGTGTTTAACTGTTTATTAATGTTTTTTAACGTTTTTCAAATCCGGTTTGGGGCCTAAAGGGTTAATCATCCATTTGCAAGTGGGTGCAATGCTGCTTTAGTTCCTTATACACACTGTAAACATTTTCGAAGAGTTTACTACTTTTTAACACTGTTTTGCAGTTTATGTGATAGTTTTTTTCTCTTAAAGTACCGTTTTTGTTTAATTGCTGTTTCACATCTATTAAAGTGTTTTCCAAGCTTGCTGGTCTCATTACTAGTCTGTTAAACATGTCTGACATAGAGGAAACTCCTTGCTCAATATGTTTAGAAGCCATTGTGGAGCCCCCTCTTAGAATGTGTACCAAATGTACTGAAATTTCTATAAATTATAAATACCATATTATGGCATTTAAAGATTTATCACCAGAGGTTTCTCAGACTGACAAAAGGGAGGTTATGCCATCTAGCTCTCCCCACGTGTCAGAACCTATAACTCCTGCTCAAGTGACGCCAAGTACATCTAGCGCGTCCAATGCGTTTACCTTACAAGACATGGCGGCAGTTATGACTAATACCCTCACAGAGGTATTGTCCAAACTGCCAGGGTTACAAGGAAAGCGAGACAGCTCTGGGGCTAGAACAAATACAGAGCTTTCTGATGCTTTAGTAGCTATGTCCGATATACCCTCACAATGCTCCAAAGCCGTGGCAAGGGAGTTGCTGTCTGAGGGTGAGATTTCAGATTCAGGGAAGACGTTACTTCAGTCTGATTCTGAAATGACAGCCTTTAAATTTAAGCTTGAACACCTCCGCTTATTGCTCAGGGAGGTTTTAGCGACTCTGGATGACTATGACCCCATTGTAGTTCCAGAGAAATTGTGTAAAATGGACAAATACTTTGCAGTGCCTGTTTACACTGATGTTTTTCCAGTCCCTAAGAGGTTTTCTGAAATTATTACTAAGGAATGGGATAGACCAGGTGTTCCGTTCTCTCCCCCTCCTGCTTTTAAAAAGATGTTTCCCATAGATGTCGCTATACGGGACTCATGGCAGACAGTCCCTAAGGTGGAGGGTGCTGTTTCTACCCTAGCTAAGCGTACAACTATCCCCGTCGAGGACAGTTGTGCTTTCTTAGATCCTATGGATAAAAAATTAGAGGGTCTCCTTAAGAAAATTTTTATCCATCAAGGATTTATTCTCCAGCCTCTTGCATGCATTGCCCCAGTTACTGCTGCAGCGGCTTTTTGGTTTGAGTCTCTTGAGGAGGTTCTACAGGTGGAGACCCCGTTAGATGATATTTTAGACAGGATTAAAGCTCTCAAGTTAGCTAATTCCTTTATTTCTGACGCAGTTTTTCATCTAACCAAACTAACGGCTAAGAATTCAGGTTTTGCCATTCTGGCACGCAGGGCGCTATGGCTTAAGTCCTGGTCAGCAGACGTTACTTCAAAGTATAAGCTTATTAACATCCCCTTCAAAGGACAGGCCCTATTCGGGCCCGGCCTGAAGGAGATCATTTCTGATATTACTGGAGGAAAAGGTCACGCCCTTCCTCAGGATAGGTCCAATAAATTAAGGACCAAACAGAATCATTTTCGTTCATTTCGAAACTTCGAGTGGCGCAGCTTCCTCTAATGCAAAACAAGAGGGAAATTTCGCCCAGTCCAAACCAGTCTGGAGACCGAACCAGGCATGGAACAAGGGGAAGCAGGCCAAAAAACCTGCTGCCGCCTCTAAGACAGCATGAAGGAGTAGCCCCTGATCCGGGACCGGATCTAGTAGGGGGCAGACTTTCTCTCTTCGCCCAGGCTTGGGCAAGAGACGGCCAGGATCCCTGGGCATTAGAGATTGCTTCCCAGGGATATCTTCTGGACTTCAAAGCTTCATCTCCAAAAGGGAGATTTCATCTCTCACAATTATCTGTAAACCAGATAAAGAGAGAGGCATTCTTACGTTGTGTTCAAGACCTACTGGTTATGGGAGTGATCCACCCAGTTCCAAGGGAGGAACAGGGGCAGGGCTTCTATTCAAATCTGTTTATAGTTCCCAAAAAAAGAGGGAACTTTCCGACCAATCTTGGATCTCAAGATCCTAAACAAATTTCTCAGAGTCCCATCCTTCAAGATGGAGACTATCCGAACCATCCTCCCTATGATCCAGGAGGGTCAATATATGACTACCGTGGACTTAAAGGATGCTTATCTGCATATTCCGATTCACAGAGATCATCATCAGTTCCTCAGGTTTGCCTTCTTAGACAGGCATTACCAGTTTGTGACTTTTCCCTTCAGGTTAGCCACGGCACCAAGAATCTTTACGAAGGTTCTAGGGTCCCTACTGGTGGTTCTAAGGCCACGGGGCATAGCGGTGGCTCCTTACCTAGACAACATTCTGATACAGGTGTCGACTTTTCAAATCGCTAAGTCCCATACGGACATTGTTCTGGCCTTTCTGAGGTCTCACGGGTGGAAGGTGAACGAAGAAAAGAGTTCTCTCTCCCCTCTCACAAGAGTTTCCTTCCTAGGAACACTGATAGATTCAGTAGAAATGAAAATTTTTCTGACAGAGGTCAGGTTATCAAAGCTTCTAACTTCCTGCCGTGCTCTTCATTCCACTTCTCGGCTGTCAGTGGCTCAGTGTATGGAAGTAATCGGCCTAATGGTAGCGGCAATGGACATAGTTCAGTTTGCCCGCCTACATCTCAAACCACTGCAACTTTGCATGCTCAATCGGTGGAATGGGGACTACACAGATTTGTCCCCTCTGCTAAATCTGGATCAAGAGACCAGGGATTCTCTTCTCTGGTGGTTATCTCGGGTCCATCTGTCCAGGGGAATGAATTTCCGCAGGCCAGAGTGGACTATAGTGACGACAGATGCCAGCCTTCTGGGCTGGGGTGCAGTCTGGAACTCCCTGAAGGCTCAGGGTTCGTGGACTCAGGAGGAAGCCCTCCTTCTGATAAACATTCTGGAACTGAGAGCGATATTCAATGCTCTTCAGACTTGGCCTCAACTAGCTGCGGTCAGGTTTATCAGATTTCAGTCGGACAATATCACGACTGTAGCCTATATCAACCATCAGGGGGTACAAGAAGCCCCCTGGCAATGTTGAAGGTTTCAAAGATAATTCTATGGGCAGAGGTTCACTCTTGCCATCTCTCAGCTATCCATATCCCAGGAGTAGAGTACTGGGAGGCAGATTTTCTAAGTCGGCAGACTTTTCATCCGGGGGAGCTCCATCTGGAGGTATTTGCCCAGCTGATTCAACTATGGGGCAAACCAGAACTGGATCTGATGGCGTCTCATCAGAATGCCAAGCTTCCTTGTTACGGGTCCAGGTCAAGGGATCCCCAGGCAGCACTGATAGATGCTCTAGCAGTGCCCTGGTCCTTCAGCCTGGCTTATGTATTCCCACCATTTCCTCTCCTCCCTCGTCTGATTGCCAATATCAAGCAGGAGAGGGCTTCTGTGATTTTGATAGCACCTGCGTGGCCACGCAGGACTTGGGGGGGTAGTTATCAAGCCGTCTACTTTTCTGGCTTCGCCGGCCCAATACGTCCGCCTAAGCTCGCCAACCTTCGCCGCCGCGGACCTTAAAAAATACGCCTAAGTTATCAAATAAAGCTGTCAAAAAGCCGCGGGGCGATGAGCAGCGGACTGTGAAAGTTATCACTCATCCGATCTCGCTGCCCTTCGGCTTTTTCCCAGCTTTATTGCTAGCCTGTCACTAAGCACTCACACTAAACTGCACTGTTCTACCCCCTATACCGGCGCCCCGGAGCCTCCCGCAACTAAATAAAGTTACTAACCCCTAAACCGCCGCTCCTAGACCCTGCCGCAACTCTTATAAATGTATGAACCCCTAAACCGCCGCTCCTAGACCCTGCCGCAAGTCTTATAAATGTATTAACCCCTAAACCGCCGCTCCCGGACACCGCTGCCACCTACATTATACCTAGTAACCCCTATCCTGCCCCCCCTATACCGTCGCCCTCTATTATAAAATTATTAACCCCTATCCTGCTGATCCCGCACCTCTCCGCAACTAAATAGTTTAACCCCTAAACCGCCGCTCCATGAACCCACCGCAACCTATATTAAACCTATTAACCCCTATCCTGCCCCCCCCTACACCGTCGCCACCTATAATAAATTTATTAACCCCTAATCTGCCCCCCCTACACCGTCGCCACCTATAATAAATTTATTAACCCCTATCCTGCCCCCCACTACGCCGCCGCCACTGTAATAAAATGATTAACCCCTAAACCTAAGTCTAACCCTAACCCTAACGCCCCCCTAACTTAAATATTAATTAAATAAATCTAAATAAATTAACTCTTATTAACTAAATGAATCCTATTTAAAACTAAATACTTACCTTTAAAATAAACCCTAAGATAGCTACAATATAATTAATGATTATATTATAGCTATCTTAGGATTTATATTTATTTTACAGGTAACTTTCAATTTATTTTAACCATGTACAATAACTATTAAATAGTTATTAACTATTTAATAGCTTACCTAGCTAAAATAAAGAGAAATGTACCTGTGAAATAAATCCTAACCTAAGTTACAATTACACCTAACACTACACTATACTTTAATAAATTATTCCTATTTAAAAATAAATACTTACCTGTAAAATAAACCCTAAGATAGCTACAATATAATTAATAATTATATTATAGCTATCTTAGGATTTATATTTATTTTACAGGTAACTTTGTATTTATTTTAGCTAGTTAGAATAGTTATTAAATAGTTATTAACTATTTAATAACTACCTAGCTAAAAGAAATACAAAATTACCTGTAAAATAAATCCTAACCTAAGTTACAATTAAACCTAATACTACACTATCATTAAATTAACTAAATAAACTACCTACAAATAACTACAATTAAATACAATTACATAAACTAACTAAAGTACAAAAAATAAAAAAGTAAGTTACAAACATGTTAAAAATATTACAACAATTTTAAGCTACTTACACCTAATCTAAGCCCCCTAATAAAATAACAAACCCCCCCAAAATAAAAAAAAATCCCTACCCTATTCTAAATTAAATAAATTTCAAAGCTCTTTTACCTTACCAGCCCTTAAAAGGGCCATTTGTGGGGGCATGCCCCAAAAAGTTCAGCTCTTTTGCCTGTAAAAGAAAAATACAACCCCCCCCAACATTAAAACCCACCACCCACATACCCCTAATCTAACCCAAACCCCCCTTACAAAAACCTAACACTAATCCCCTGAAGATCATCCTACCTTGAGTCGTCTTCACTCAGCCGAGCCACCGATGGAACTGAAGAGGACATCCGGAGCGGAAGAAGTTAATCCTCCAAGCGGCGCTGAAGAAATCTTCCATCCGATGAAGTCATCATCCAGGCGGCGCTGAAGAAGTCTTCGATCCGGCCGATGTCATCTTCAAAGAGGCGCTGAAGAGGTCTTCTATCCGGGCGAAGTCATCTTCCAAGCCGGGTCTTGAATCTTCCTTCCGCCGACGCGGAACCACCTTCTTCACCGACGGACTACGACGAATGACGGCTCCTTTAAGGGACGTCATCCAAGATGGCGTCCCCTCAATTCCGATTGGCTGATAGGATTCTATCAGCCAATCGGAATTAAGGTAGGAAAATCTGATTGGCTGATGGAATCAGCCAATCAGATTCAAGTTCAATCCGATTGGCTGATCCAATCAGCCAATCAGATTGAGCTCGCATTCTATTGGCTGATCGGAACAGCCAATAGAATGCGAGCTCAATCTGATTGGCTGATTCCATCAGCCAATCAGATTTTTCCTACCTTAATTCCGATTGGCTGATAGAATCCTATCAGCCAATCGGAATTGAGGGGACGCCATCTTGGATGACGTCCCTTAAAGGAGCCGTCATTCGTCGTAGTCCGTCGGTGAAGAAGGTGGTTCCGCGTCGGCGGAAGGAAGATTCAAGACCCGGCTTGGAAATGACTTCGCCCGGGTAGAAGACCTCTTCAGCTCCTCTTTGAAGATGACATCGGCCGGATCGAAGACTTCTTCAGCGCCGCCTGGATGATGACTTCATCGGATGGAAGATTTCTTCAGCGCCGCTTGGAGGATTAACTTCTTCCGCTCCGGATGTCCTCTTCAGTTCCATCGGTGGCTCGGCTGAGTGAAGACGACTCAAGGTAGGATGATCTTCAGGGGATTAGTGTTAGGTTTTTGTAAGGGGGGTTTGGGTTAGATTAGGGGTATGTGGGTGGTGGGTTTTAATGTTGGGGGGGGGTTGTATTTTTCTTTTACAGGCAAAAGAGCTGAACTTTTTGGGGCATGCCCCCACAAATGGCCCTTTTAAGGGCTGGTAAGGTAAAAGAGCTTTGAAATTTATTTAATTTAGAATAGGGTAGGGATTTTTTTTATTTTGGGGGGTTTGTTATTTTATTAGGGGGCTTAGATTAGGTGTAAGTAGCTTAAAATTGTTGTAATATTTTTAACATGTTTGTAACTTACTTTTTTATTTTTTGTAACTTAGCTTTTTTTATTTTTTATACTTTAGTTAGTTTATGTAATTGTATTTAATTGTAGTTATTTGTAGGTAGTTTATTTAGTTAATTTAATGATAGTGTAGTATTAGGTTTAATTGTAACTTAGGTTAGGATTTATTTTACAGGTAATTTTGTATTTCTTTTAGCTAGGTAGTTATTAAATAGTTAATAACTATTTAATAACTATTCTAACTAGCTAAAATAAATACAAAGTTACCTGTAAAATAAATATAAATCCTAAGATAGCTATAATATAATTATTAATTATATTGTAGCTATCTTAGGGTTTATTTTACAGGTAAGTATTTATTTTTAAATAGGAATAATTTATTAAAGTATAGTGTAGTGTTAGGTGTAATTGTAACTTAGGTTAGGATTTATTTCACAGGTCCATTTCTCTTTATTTTAGCTAGGTAAGCTATTAAATAGTTAATAACTATTTAATAGTTATTGTACATGGTTAAAATAAATTGAAAGTTACCTGTAAAATAAATATAAATCCTAAGATAGCTAGAATATAATTATTATTTATATTGTAGCTATATTAGGGTTTATTTTAAAGGTAAGTATTTAGTTTTAAATAGGATTCATTTAGTTAATAAGAGTTAATTTATTTAGATTTATTTAATTAATATTTAAGTTAGGGGGGCGTTAGGGTTAGACTTAGGTTTAGGGGTTAATAATTTTATTACAGTGGCGGCGGCGTAGTGGGGGGCAGGATAGGGGTTAATAAATTTATTATAGGTGGCGACGGTGTAGGGGGGGCAGATTAGGGGTTAATAAATTTATTATAGGTGGCGACGGTGTAGGGGGGCAGGATAGGGGTTAATACATTTAATATAGGTTGCGGCGGGTTCAGGGAGCGGCGGTTTAGGGGTTAATACATTTATTATAGTTGCGGTGGTCTCTGGGAGCGGCGGTTTAGGGGTTAATATGTATAGAGTAGCTTGCGGTGGGCTCCGGGAGCGGCGGTTTAGGGGGTAATAACTTTATTTAGTTGCGGCGGTGTAGGGGGGGTCAGATTAGCGGTGTTTAGACTCGGGGTACATGTTAGGGTGTTAGGTGTAGACAGCTCCCATAGGAATCAATGGGATGTCTGTCAGCAGCGAACTTGTACTTTCGCTATGGTCAGACTCCCATTGATTCCTATGGGATCCGCCACCTCCAGGGGTGGCGGTTTGAAAACCAGGTACGCTGGGCCGTAAAAGTGCCGAGCGTACCTGCTAGTTTTTTGATAACTAGCAAAAGTAGTGAGATTGTGCCGCACTTGTGTGCGGAACATCTGGAGTGACGTAAGAATCGATCTGTGTCGGACTGAGTCCGGCGGATCGAAGTTTACGTCACAAAATTCTACTTTTGCCGGTCTCGAGCCTTTGATAACTAAGGCGAATCAGCCTCGCCACAAATACGCTGCGGAATTCCAGCGTATTTGAGGTTGACGGCTTGATAACTAGGCCCCTTGGTATGCAGATCTGGTGGAAATGTCATCCTTTCCACCATGTACTCTGTCACAGAGGCAGGACCTTCTACTCCAAGGTCCATTCAAACATCCAAATCTAATTTCTCTGCGGCTGACTGCTTGGAGATTGAACGCTTGATTTTATCAAAACGTGGTTTCTCCGAGTCGGTCATTGATACCTTAATTCAGGCTCGAAAGCCTGTCACCAGGAAAATCTATCATAAGATATGGTGTAAATATCTTCATTGGTGTGAATCCAAGGGTTACTCATGGAGTAAGGTCAGGATTCCTAGGATATTATCCTTTCTCCAAGAAGGAATGGAGAAGGGATTGTCAGCTAATTCCTTAAAGGGACAGATTTCTGCTCTGTTTATTCTTCTGCACAAGCGTCTGGCAGATGTTCCAGACGTTCAGGCGTTTTGTCAGGCTTTAGTTAAAATCAAGCCTGTGTTTAAACCTGTTGCTCCGCCATGGAGTTTAAATTTAGTTCTTAAAGTTCTTCAAGGGGTTCCGTTTGAACCTCTGCATTCCATAGATATCAAGCTTTTATCTTGGAAAGTTCTGTTTTTGGTAGCTATCTCTTCGGCTCGAAGAGTTTCAGAGTTATCTGCCTTACAGTGTGATTCCCCTTATCTGATCTTCCATGCAGATAAGGTAGTTTTGCGTACCAAACCTGGGTTTCTTCCTAAGGTGGTATCTAATAAGAATATCAATCAGGAGATTGTTGTTCCGTCACTGTGTTCTAATCCTTCTTCAAAGAAGGAAGTCTATTACACAATCTTGATGTGGTTCGTGCTTTAAAGTTTTATTTACAAGCTAATAAGGATTTTCATCAAACATCTCAATTGTTTGTTGTCTACTCTGGACAGAGGAGAGGCCAAAAGGCTTCGGCATCTTTTCTTTCTTTTTGGCTGAGAAGCATAATCCGTTTAGCTTATGAGACTGCTGTCCAGCAGCCTCCTGAAAGAATTACAGCTCATTCCACTAGAGCGGTAGTTTCCACATGGGCTTTTAAAAATGAGGCCTCTGTTGAACAGATTTGTAAGGCGGCAACTTGGTCTTCGCTTCATAATTTTTCTAACTTCTACAGATTTGATACTTTTGCTTCCTCGGAGGCTATTTTTGGGAGAAAGGTCTTGCAGGCAGTGGTGCCTTCCGTTTAAGCGCCTGCCTTGTCCCTCCCTTCATCCGTGTCCTAAAGCTTTTGGTATTGGTATCCCACAAGTAATGGATGAACCCGTGGACTGGATACACCTTACAAGAGAAAACAAAATTTATGCTTACCTGATAAATTTCTTTCTCTTGTGGTGTATCCAGTCCACGGCCGCCCTGTCACTTTAAGGCAGGTGTTTTTTATTTTTAAACTACAGTCACCACTGCACCCTATAGTTTCTCCTTTTTTTTTGCTTGTCTTTGGTCGAATGACTGGAGGTGGGGGTTAGGGGAGGAGCTATATAGACAGCTCTGCTGTGGGTGTCCTCTTGCAACTTCCTGTTGGGAAGGAGAATATCCCACAAGTAATGGATGAACCCGTGGACTGGATACACCACAAGAGAGAAATTTATCAGGTAAGCATAAATTTTGTTTTTAAATACCTTAATACACTGTAAAGTAAAATAATTACAATTAAATTTCCACTTTACCCTCAGATAACTTTTATATATATATATATATATATATATATATATATACACACACACACAGTATATACTGTCTGTATAGCTTTTCATTCTGTATTGGCTTGTTTAGATTTATAGTCTTGGTAACTGTATTACTTTAATTAACTGTATTATAAAAAAGTTTTTTAGTAAAAGTATCTATATTTTTCTGTTTTTTTCTGTTTTATTTTACATTGTAACATAGTAGATAAGGTTGAAAAAAGACAGAAGTCCCTGAGTTACCTAGAAAAATCTTAATTTATTTACAATAAAAGCTCCAGTTGATCTTAGATTAATCCCATTAAAAAAGTGAATTGTTTAATACCAGCAATCATATCCCTGAAATATGTTTCTAACCTCTTATCAAAAAACAATTTTCTTGAAATAAACTAAGCTTCCGCCATCTCTGTATATGGGCCTTGATTATATTTATATAAAGTAATCATGTTGCCTCTCAAGTGCCCGTTTTGCTAGAGAAAACAGGCCAGTTTGGCTAATCTCTCATCATATCTTAAATTCTCCAATCCCCTTATTAGTTTTGTGGCCCTTCTCTGAACTTTTTCTAAGCCTGCCATGTCATTTTTTGAGATCGGTCCCCAGAGCTGCACTACAGACCAAGGTGAGGTCTTACCAGGGATTAATACAGTAACATATACCATATACAAGTAGAAAACCCTTTATCCAAACTGTTTAGGACTGTAAAAGGTTTGGCTTTCAGAATAGTTTAGATTTTGGGATATTTGAATCTTTAAAATTGGACAATTTTGAGAGGGATGGAACCAAGTGTAAACAATAATATCTTACGCCAATTATCAATATTACATGTCATAATACAGATTATACATGCAAAATAAAAGTTTACTATCTTTCTGATGGTACTAAATAATAATGATATAACAGTACTGTTATCAGAAAAGTAATATTTGTTGTTTTAAATAAATATAGACTATTATTTGCATTTTAGAACACAAAAAAACAGACACAGACAGAGAAGATTGTTACTTACAGGCAGGGAAAATAGTAATTTTTGATTATTTTATTAAAAATAAATATATTAATTAAAATGTTTGGATTTTAAAATAAGTTTGGATTTTGGATTTATGGATTTGTACCTGTAGTGATTACATCTTTAAATTATAACTTGTTACCCAAGAAGGACTACTGGATCAACACAGATTTAGGGGCATAATATTCATATTCTGCATGCTTGTTCTGGTCCACTGTACTTTTTTGTAATTTGCATTTACTTAAAGGGACAATCAAGCCCAAAATAAACTATCATGATTTAAATAGGGCATGCAATTTTAAACAACTTTCCAATATATTTTTATCATAAATTTTGCTTTGTTCTTTTGGTATTCTAAATTGAAAGCTCAACCTAGGTTGGCTTATATGCTAATTTCTTAGACCTTGAAGGCCACCTCTTATCTAAATGCCACACACAGAAAATAAATGACAGTGGCGCTAACACCCTCTTTAAATATAATAAAAACACTAATGTCAATTCTTACAACCACATGTATAATTTCTAAAAAATAGATAAAAACCTGTATACAATTATATGATATTTAAAAGACTATAAAAATTAAAAATAGAACAAATGGAATAACAAAAACGTTTTACCACTTTCCAAAGAAATGTCAGTCCATAAACCACTAGAGTCCTCTGCTGCTTGTTAACCAAATGGATCCTTCACACCAAATGAAGTAGGGCAAAAAACTTGAATTCTGAAAGAAAAAAGCGCAAAGAGAGACTCAAGTGCAATAAATAACACAGACGCTGCTGCTCTTAAAAAAATGCACTTACAATGTTTATTAATAATAAAGCAGGTATAAAACAGTTTTCTCCTTCAAGGTAATTAATCCAAATACTCAGCTGCTCCGGTCTGTTTTCACAGCCTTACAATGTCCGCTCCCTTCTGATGTCCACCGGAACTTTCAGTGTAGGGGAAATCCTTGTTGATGGGGCTACGGTAGCCCTGAGAGTCCAAAAAGCAGAGTGTTCTATTCTTAGAACTACGGCTCCTCTGCAGATCCAAAATTCAGTCCTGTGGTACCTCTACGCGTTTCTTCTGCTATCGTGCAGACTTTCTCAAGAGGATGAAGAGTCTAATGCTGAGTGGATTCAATATCCATCCCAATAAAAACCCTCATAGTAAATCCTATTGGTTGAAATTTCCTCTGTGTAATATGGGTAAGAAATGCTCACTGGGTCCTAGAGACCAAGTTATAAAATGCTACGTTCCTTTTGCACATAACAAATAATGTGTACAGTTAATTACAACACATCTATAGTTAATAAAAGCAAAAGACAAGGGACAATTATTTTGCACAAAAAATTATAACAATAATACAAAACTCCTACCACTAGATAAAATTTAATAAAGCAAAAAATATATTAAAAGTTGATACAACGTGTGTTAATGCATATACTAAAAATCCCTGCAAACTAAACAATATTCATCTATGTATACTTAATATCTACACATCCAAAATTAGTATATGTTGCAATCCCAAAAAACAAATAATTAACCCAACAAATGTAACAACAATACTCTGATCCTACAACTAGGTTTAATTCGATGAAGCAAATATAATTAAAAATTAAAACAAGATATATTTATGCGCATATCCTTGCAGCTTAAGCAAGATTCATCTCTATATATGATGAGCATTCACAATCTGGAAAACACATTTTTATTCTCTATGTATATATATGTGTATACCTTTCCTACTAAAAAGGAGTGATTTAATCCTAAGTATCCAAGTTGATCTGGAGTATAGAGGGATGGATCTACAAAAATGTGTTTAGAAAATTTGATAGTATGTACACTGTCATCTCTATTTAGGTATCATCCAATTAATTCTATACAATTATTAAAGGTTGTTTAAAATTTATTTAAAAATTGTTTAAAATGGAAGGGAAAAGAGGAGGAAATAATTATTATATAAACAAGAATTATTAAAGGAACCTTAAGAATATCTAAAAAATGTCAGATTTTTTTATATATTAATTACATAAAAGCTGCTATGTCAATGTCTATGTTTAATCCTTTTGGATGTAAACTATTGAGCTTTTGGATCCAAAAAGTTTCTTGTTTTCTTAGGCTCATCAACCTATTGCTACAACTCTTAGGTATCCAATCAATTGCTTGAATTTTTAGAGACCTAGAGTCTCCCCCATGATGTTCCAGAAAATGTAATGGTACACTGTGATTAACTACTTTCTCTTTTATATTATATAGATGTTCTGTCAGTCTACTTCTTATCTTTCTTTTGGTGCGCCCTACATAAATTTTATTACACCCACAAGTTAGGAGGTACACTACATATGTGGTGTCACATGTACACCTACTCTTGATATTAAAAGACTTAATGCCTTCGCTGTCTTTAAAATGACTATCTTATCTAAATGCATTTTGATAGTTTTTCCGCCACTAGAGGGCGTTAGCTCAATGTTATCTATATGACACACGTGAACTAACGCACATTGTGTTACCTAGGAGTCAGCACTCATTGGCTTAAATGCAAAGCTGTCAAAAGAACTGAAATAAGGGGCAGTTTGCAGATGCTTAGATATAAGTTTATCACAGAGGTAAAAAGTGTATTATTATAACTGTGTTGCTTATGCAAAACTGGGAAATGGGTAATAAAGGGATTATCTATCTTTTTAAACAACAAAAATTCTGGTGTCTGTCCCTTTAATTCTACTTGTCAAATCAAATCTCAGTCCACTGTTTCTTCTAGTTTGCTCTTCCCAGCACACAGCTAGTAATTTTATAATTTTTCTGTGGATTGAACAAAAAGTATTAAATATATACAATCGGACCTACTGAGGTTTGCACTTAGAAGCCCCCTAGTAGGGTTGGTTGGCCGTCACTTACTAAAAGGCTCTATATGGGTGAAATGAAGAGATTTCCCTGTATTATAATTTTTTCCCTAATTTTAATGTATTAGGTTTTATAGTCTAATGTTAGTGAGTGATTAAATACTACTATTCTCTATTTCCTTCTCCAACACATTTCTCTTTGCGCAGGTGAATGCAAGGTTAATACAAGATTTGGATTCCATTAAAATGCAGAAGATTGAGAAGCATCATGCTGAAGCAATTAGCAAATTGTGGAGTGATTCTGGAATCAAACTTTGCTATGAGAGAAGAAGAGAATTCCAACTGTTGGACTCTGCTAATTAGTAAGTTAACAAAAAGTGCGAGTAGAACATATCACAGTGAATAGAATCAACTGTTAATGCAATCTGTTTACTGTTAATCTTTTTTACAAAGAAGAAAACTTGTCAGAGTTGCATTCTAACATAAAAACATATTGGCAAGAGACACATAAATCTGTAGACTTGTATCTACAGATAATAAACCATTCTTTGGAAAGTGGTGAATATAGTTGTGATATAAAAATAGAATCACAAGAATATCAAATTTTAATTAAATTGATATTCACATAAGTTTTACTAAAAATATATGCACATACCAATATATAGCTAACTAGATAGATGATAGATAGATACACCTCACCTCCCCCGTTCTGAAGTGCACACACTATCACTTACATGTGTACAACTATATATATAAATTAGCAATTGAGCTAAAGTTTAAATGCAAAGTGCAAGGATGAGTAAATAATGAAGTAATATTATGTTACTAATAAAAACAACAGATGGATGTTTTTCCAGACAATTTTAAAATAAAAGAAATGCATTGTATTATTGTGATGGCAACTGGGGCATCTGTGGTATATAAGTACTGGCAACCTATGGCCATAAAGCGTTAAAAAAGTAGTGATAACTTTCATTAGAACCATGTATTTTGCAAATAAAGCATATTGTGAAATACTCTAGCAGAATTTAAAATGTGTTGCTGTTTTTTTATTTTACTGAACTATCTCTTTAAAGTAAGCCACAAATTCAGGTTTCTAGTACAATAAGTTGTGTGCATTATGTAAGTTATCCTGAAACATTATACATCAATTATGAAATGTTTCGCAATGGGGATGTGTTGTGTTAACTGTTATACAGGCCAATAAGTCTTGCCTAAGTGCTCCATAGGAAACAATTTGGTACAAAACAGTTTGTTTTTTCTTGCTTGATTGTGTTACACATTACCAAGCTAGCTTAAATAAAGGTATTTACATTTGTCAGATAAAATAAAAAATCTCCTTGTAATACCACTAAATAGTTGCTGCTGTGTATTGTGTATGGTTGCAGATAGTGACATGTTAAACAGGATTTTAGTTTTCTTTCCAATGGCATGGAGAGTCCACAAATCCATTCTAATTACTAGTGGGAATTCAACTCCTGGCCACCAGGAGGAGGCAAAGAACACCCCAGCAAAGCTGTAAGTATCACTCCCACTTCCCATAAACCCCCAGTAATTCTTTGCCTTGTACATCAGGGGGATGTGAGAAGATGGTGTCTGAAGATATTTAATCCTTTAATGGGTATTTTTCCTGCAAGCAAGAATTGGGGCTATGCTGTGTCCATGTCAATCTCATGGTGGCTTTTAGCAGTTGGAAAATGGCAAGGTAGCCCTTGCTTCACTTCCAACATCTATGCTACCCCTATATAGAAAACTAGTGTTGGTTACTCTGCTTTTCTTTTTCTGTAGGTCCCTGTCAGAGGTCAGCTGAGTCTGTCATACCTGTGTTGCTGTACCTGCCCTGCAGTGGATCCACAGGTAAGTGCTTTTGCCTTATAGGTGAGAAGGATGCTGCACTTAAGAAGTTAACCCTTCATGTGGATATTAATGGGACTGGATATCCTTTCAATTTGGGGATATAATATGGGCAGCAGAGTCAGGGCACTGTTCTATCATATGAGAGAGAAATAAAGGAGCTCTTTATTTTGATTATTGCCCTTATGCTTGTGGATGGGGCTATATAATATCCTTTTGGGATGTTGTGCACAGTGGGTTTTTAATGTTTCCCTTAGTTGAGATTTGGGCCTCTATTTATCAAAGTCTGGCGGACCTGATCCGACAGTGCGGATCAGGTCCGCCAGACCTCGTTGAATATGGAGAGCAATACGCTCTCCGTATTCAGCATTGCACCAGCAGCTCACAAGAGCTGCTGGTGCAAGGCCGCCCCCTGCAGATTCACGGCCAATCGGCCGCCAGCAGTGGGGTGTCAATCAACCCGATCGTACTCGATAGATAGATAGGCCCCTTAGGGTACTTATTTAGAGGATTTGCTTTCCCTTTATTTTTCACTGCTTTTCGCACACTTTTAGTCCGCTCCAGTGTCTGTAGTGCCTGTATTGTGTGGGAGCGAGTTGGACAAGGCGGCTTCTGGAGAGTCCACTTCTTCTCTGGTTTCACAGCAGATTTTAGCAGCTGCATATTTAAAGGATTGTTTTATCTAGCGTGGAATTTGCTTTCTGGTATCTGGTGGGGTGAGTCTCTCCAGCGGAGCTGGGGCATAGCGGTACCTGTATACTTTATTTATTTCCTAACATAAATTAATTACATAGATTTCTTTGTTTTTCATAGACCATTGCATATATTTTGGATTTTTGTTAAAAACACCAATACTGTGCTGGACAATGGATGCTGATAAAAATGTATCCCTATCCTTTGACAAATGTCTTTATTGCGTAGATGCTCAGGTTATACCTCCTCTGCAATTTTGTTCCTCATGCCTAAATAACGTTACTTTCTAAAAATAAAGATACCCTTTCTGAGCCATCTATATTGTGCAAAGTTTAAAAGATCAATAGGGCACAGCACACAGAACTGCAGCTGACGCGTTTCCTGCCTTGCGGCACTTCCTCAGAGCTAAAATACAGGTGAGATTGAAGGTATTAAATTGCCTGTGGAGCTGTCTACCTGAGCCAATGAAATGACAGAATTCTGTCTCAGCTGTTCACGAAACAAATAACTTGCTCCACTCGCAATTTAAAAGGCATAGCAATACTACACTAACCTGTCAAAAATGCAATTTAACATCAATCTAAACATTTAAAAAAACATTATAATAAACATAGAAAAAGTTCAGAATGGAAAAACATATATACGCTACAAATTTATACTGGTGTTCCGTATCTAGATAGATGGCATTTAGATATTTATATAATAAAAAATATTATTATTATTATTACCACATTTGTATGGTTCTAACAAGGAAGACAAATATATATAAATTTTGTATAAAAAATTAAATATAAACAATAATAATTATAAAATGTCTCCTTGAACTCAGTACTTTGCCACCTTTAATATAGATACTATTAACTATAACAGGAAAAGCAATGTTAGTATCAAACCCATATACAATAAGTGTAAGCTTTAGGTTAAATAGAAAAGTTAACTATGATCTATAAACAATTTGACATCGCTGATTTTGTTAATTCCTAGTGGATGCCCTGTTTTTAATGTATAGATCCAAAATATTTCTTTCTTACTAAGGGCCATATACCTATCACCACCACTTGCATTCATTTTAACTTGATCTATACCTTGAAACTTAAAGTAATGTAGTCCCCCATCATGCTTGGCAAAATGTTTTGCCACTGGCGTCTTAGGAACTTCCGCCTCTAAGGACAGAAGATGTTCCCTTATCCTATCCTTAAGAAACCTAGAAGTAAGACCCACATACTGAAAATTACAAAAACCACAGGTTATAAGATATATAACATAAGTTGAATTACAATTTAAGCTATTTCAAATATCATATATTTTGCCTGTGTTTGTAGATGTAAAAGTATCTCCTACAATGGCATAGCTACAACTCTTGCACGGTCTGCATCCACATTTATAGAAACCTATTTTACTTGAGAGCCAGTTAGTTTTTGCCTCTCTTTTATTTGTATTTGTTGCAAAAATTTTAGCTACCCTATCTCCAATTGTTTCAGCTCTGCTAGATACAAACTTACAGCTTGTGGATACATTTTTAAGATCACTATCCTTTTCTAGTATAGACATCCTCTTTTTGATAATTTCACATATACTTTTGTATTGTCTACTATAAGTAGTTATGACACTGATGTCACCATAGCTTTTCTTTTCTTTACTTTTATCACTAAGGAGGTTCTTTCTGTCATATTTAGATACCTGACCTGAGATACTCTGTAATAAAGATGGATCATAACCTCTCTCTATTAGGCGTGATGTTAATTCATTGGCATGTTTCCAATAAGATATTAAGTCAGTACAATTTCGTCTTAATCTGACATATTGACCTTTAGGTATGCCTTTTTTCAGATGTTGGGGATGTGAAGAATCTGCTCTTAAGATAGTGTTGCCACTAATTTCTTTCCTATATACTTCTGAAATTATGCTGTCATGATCATGGGTCAATAATACATCAAGATATGGCATACTTATTTCTGAGGTACTATAGGTAAATCTTAGATTGCCCATATTATTATTCAGATGTTCTATGAATATAGGATATGAAAATAGGATTGCAAGCTCAGCCAATAGGATTGAACTGCAATCCTATTGGCTGATTGCATCAGCCAATAGGATTTTTTCTACCTTAATTCCGATTGGCTGATAGAATTCTATCAGCCAATCGGAATCTAAGGGACGCCATCTTGGATGATGTCACTTAATGGTACCTTCATTCTGTGTTAGTCGTCGGATGAAGAGGATGCTCCGCGTCGGATGACTTGAAGATGGACTCGCTCCGCGCCGGATGGATGAAGATAGAAGATGCCGTCTGGATGAAGACTTCTGCCCATCTGGAGGACCACTTCTGCCCGGCTTGGATGAAGGCTTCTGCCCGTCTGGAGGACCACTTCGCCCGGCTTGGATGAAGACGTCTCCCGGTAAGTCGATCTTCAGGGGGTTAGTGTTAGGTTTTTTTAAGGGTGTATTGGGTGGGTTTTATTTTTAGGTTAGGGACTTTGGGCGGCAAAAGAGCTAACTGCCCTTTTAAGGGCAATGCCCATCCAAATTCCCTTTTCAGGGCAATGGGGAGCTTAGGTTTTTTTAGATAGGTTTTTATTTGGGGGGGTTGGTTGTGTGGGTGGTGGGTTTTACTGTTGGGGGGGTTGTTTGTATTTTTTTTTACAGGTAAAAGAGCTGATTACTTTGGGGCAATGCCCCGCAAAAGGCCCTTTTAAGGGCTATTGGTAGTTTAGTTTAGGCTAGATTTTTTTTTATTTTGGGGGCTTTTTTTATTTTAATAGGGCTATTAGATTAGGTGTAATTAGTTTAAATTTCTGTAATTTGTTTATTTTCAGTAATTTAGTGAGGGTTTTTTTGTACTTTAGCTAATTTAATTTAAGTTAGGTAATTGTATGTAATTTATTTAATTGTATTTAATTTAGTTAATTTATTTAATTATAGTGTAGTATTAGGTGTAATTGTAGCTTAGGTTAGGTTTTATTTTACAGGTACTTTTGTATTTATTTTAGCTAGGAGGTTATTAAATAGTTAATAACTATTTAGTAACTATTATACCTAGTTAAAATAAATACAAACTTGCCTGTAAAATAAAAATAAATCCTAAGCTAGCTACAATGTAACTATTAGTTATATTGTAGCTATCTTAGGGTTTATTTTACAGGTAAGTATTTAGTTTTAAATAGGAATAATTTAGTTAATGATAAGAATTTTTAGTTAGATTTCTTTTAATTATATTTAAGTTAGGGGGTGTTAGGTTTAGGGTTAGACTTAGGTTTAGGGGTTAATAATTTTAATATAGTGGCGGCAACGTTGGGGGCGGCAGATTAGGGGTTAATAAATGTAGTTAGGTTGCGGTGATGTTAGGGACGGAAGATTAGAGGTTAATAATATTTAACTAGTGTTTGCGAGGCGGGAGTGTGGCGGTTTAGGGGTTAATATATTTATTATAGTGGCGGCGATGTCCGGTTCGGCAGATTAGGGGTTAAAATTTTTCTTTTAGTGTTTGCGATGTGAGAGGGCCTGGGTTTAGGGGTTAATAGGTAGTTTATGGGTGTTAGTGTATTTTTTAGCACTTTAGTTAAGAGTTTTATGCTACGGCGTTGTAGTGTAAAACTCTTAACTATTGACTTTAAAATGCGGTACCAGTCTTGACAGGAGAGGTTCTACTGCTCACTTTTTGGCAGACTTGTAATACCGGCGCTATGCAAGTCCCATTGAAAAAAGAGGATACGCAATTTACGTAAGTGGATTTGCGGTATTTCCAAGTCTGGCCAAAAAAGTGAGCGGTACACCTGTACCTGCAAGACTCGTAATACCAGCGGGCGTTAAAAAGCAGCGTTAGGACCGGCTAACGCTGCTTTTTAAGCCTAACGCAAAACTCGTAATCTAGCCGAGTATTTTTATAATAAGTCTTTTAGCGTGCGTAGAAGATGAATAAAACACCCTTTTTACACAGCTCTCTCCATCTTTCAAAACTTCTGTATTTTTACTGCAAAGAAGCTTATTTTTTGCAATAAAAAATATATATATTTTTTAGCGACATTATTCCTTTAAAAATATCTTTTTATTTTGTAAAGATAATTATGGCTAAGTGTCTCAGTGCTGAGAAAACAGCTGAGTTCTCTATTAACTCAGACTCTGATTGCTTCAATGATGATGCATATGAATTATGATATATAAACTAAATATTTCTAGAAAGAACATACCAAGCCGCATCAAATGAGGGGCCACATGTATTGCTAGAATAAAAATAGACAATGTAGTAATGAGTGGAATATGGCTCTTTGCTTAGATTTTTTTATTTTTTTTTAGCAATGTAACTTATTCCATTAATTGCTGTGCACCCCAAATTCATGCTAGAAATACTTGTACCCCTCATTTGATGCACTAAGGGGTGTACTTTCTGAAAATGTGCTTTGTGTCCTCCATTTTAACTTTTCAGGTGGCTAGAACTGCTGAATAGCTGAAAACAGTACTGTAAATTCTAAGATGCTGTTTTTGATCATTTATCAAATTGTCATGCCTGCAATAAATATAGTTTATACAATAAAAAATAAATAAATATATATAATAAATATAGTTTATACAATAAAAAATAAATAAATATATATAATAAATATAGTTTATACAATAAAAAATAAATAAATATATATAATAAATATAGTTTATACAATAAAAAATAAATAAATATATATAATAAATATAGTTTATACAATAAAAAATAAATAAATATATATAATAAATATAGTTTATACAATAAAAAATAAATAAATATATATAATAAATATAGTTTATTCACACAAACTTTACTTCTAAAAGTGTTTAAACGTGAACTGTTGCAAAAAGCTCAAAACCAGCTTAGTACACAGATGGGAAATGGCATAGCAGCCAAATCCTGTTGCTCCTCCTTGGAGTCTTAGGGGCATATTTAACAATGTGCGAGCGGACATGATACAAAGTAGCGTATCATGTCCGCCGCACATCGATAAATGGCGACAGCATACGCTGTCAGCATTTATCATTGCACCAGCAGTTCTTGTGAACTGCTGGTACAATGCCTCCCCCTGCAGATTTGCGGCCAATCGGCAGCTAGCAGGGGATGTCAATCAACCCGATCGTATTCAATAGGGTTGATTTCTGTTTGCGGCCACAGAGCAGGCGGAAAAGTTATGGAGCAGCGGTCTTTAGATAAATATGCCCCATAATCTTGTGCTTAGGGTTCTGCAGCAGGCTCCGTTTGAGCCTATGTACACTGTTGATATCAAGTTATTGTCTTGGAAAGTTTTGTTTTGTCTAGCTATTTCTTTTGCCCGTAGAGTCTTAGAGCTTTCAGCTCTTCAGTGTGACTCCCCTTATCTTATTTTCCATGCAGATAAGGCAGTCCTACGTACCAAATTGGGATTTCTTCCTAAGGTGGTTTCAGACCGCAATATCAATCAGGAAATTGTCATTCCCTCATTCTGTCCTAATCCTTCTTCTAATAAGGAACGTCTGTTACATATCCTGGACGTAGTGAATGCTTTGAAGTTCTATCTGCAGGCTAATAGGGGTTTTTGGCAATCTACTGCCCTTTTTGTTGAGTTTTCTGGTAAATGTAAGGGCCAGAAGGCCACTTCTTCTACTCTTTCTTTCTGGCTAAGAAGTGTTATTCGGTTGGCTTATGAGACAGCTGGACAACAGCCTCCTGAGAGGATTACGGCTCATTCCACTAGGGCTGTCTCTTCTTCCTGGGTCTTTAAAAATGAGGCTTCTGTGGAACAAATCTGCAAGGCGGTGTCATGGTCCTATCTCTCACATTCCACCTTAAAATATATTTTGCCATATCAAGCCTATACCACCTTAACATTGTCTCCTCCTGCCTATAAAGCCTGCAATGTCTAATTACTCTTTGCTGGTTTATTGAAGTGATTTACTCACATCTCCAGCTTGTATCCTGGTGAAAGAAAGTACTCAGCTGCATTTAAACTACTTCACTTGCACACCTTGGCAAACGTGCTGCTTGTTGTCTTTCTACCCGGTTCCCTCTGACGTCACTGCAAGTCGTTCACTCGTTACACGCTGCTCAGGCCTGGCAGCGTTCCAACTTCACAGCGTGCACAGACTTCCAGCTGCTCTGAAACAGCTTACCGGATCTCAAGCACTCACAGTGCCTTCAGCTTGCAACAAGTATAGCGACGCATGAGGTTATCAGGTTCCGTATAAGCTTTTACTTGTATTGTTCTAAGTCTGCTCCTCTCACTACTTCCACATTTAAGCTTGTCATAATATCGAACTTACCTCTATGTGTTACACTGTATAACTTTGGATAATATCTGCCAGCAAGCTACTAGCATTACCATTACTAAACGGTTATATTAACTCCTCACCTGCAGTCAGCAGTGTGCCATATTATCATGCTATGAGTACTAATCAGGGTATTTTCCTTAACTAGTTGCCTCTCCTGTCTTGAAACATATTTATCCTTTGTTCTGCCTATTAAAGTATTCCTGTATTCATTACTCTCTGATATTGGAAACTTATTGAGGCAATATAATTACAGATTAGGACTATATGCTTCCTTACTAGCAAGTATATTTCCCAGTTTGTTACACTAACATATTACCACAGTTTTACTTCTAAAGTTCTAAAGATAAGTAAATAACTGTCACATAAACAAGTGATTTCTTACAGGCGGCCACTTGGTCATCATTGCATACTTTTTCCAAATTTTCCAAATTCAATGTTTTTGCCTCAGCTGAGACTTCTTTTGGGAGGAAAGTTCTTCAAGCGGTGGTGCCTTCTGTTTAGGTCTGTCTGTCTTGTTCTCCCTCCCTTCCATTCTGTGTCCTCTAGCTTGGGTATTGGTTCCCACTAGTAATTAGAATGTATTTGTGGACTCTCCATGCCATTGGAAAGAAAACAAAATTTATGCTTACCTGATAAACTCTTTTCTTTCCTGGCATGGAGAGTCCACGATCCGCCCTTATTTAAATGTTGAGACGGCTTTTTGTCTTTTTCTGAACTTCAGGCACCTCTATACCCTTGTGTCTCTTCTCTTTCCGTATTCCCTTGGCTGAATAACTGGGGGTTATGGGAAGTGGGAGTGATACTTACAGCTTTGCTGGGGTGTTCTTTGCCTCCTCCTGGTGGCCAGGAGTTGAATTCCCACTAGTAGTTAGAATGGACTTGTGGACTCTCCATGCCAGGAAAGAAAAGAATTTCTGAGGTAAGCATAAATTTTGTTTTCTTTTTCAACCTGATAGCTCAAAAATACAACATCAAATGAAAGAGAGGATAAAGGCTGCTGGGTTACATGCTGATATTAAAAAGACAGTTGATACATTTGTTAGGACAAGTCACTTTATTACTATTGTAGATTGTGTATTCTAATGACCACTTCTTTCTCTGGGTTTAGTTATTTTTCCAACTTGGAACGACTCACGCAGGACGGGTATCAACCCACTAATGAAGACATTTTGAGAATCAGAATACCAACCACAGGAATCAATGAATATTGCTTTACTGTGGAGAAGGTGAATCTCAGGTAAATTTACAGAAGGTCTTTTGCCAGTGTCTGGGCCATCCTGCATCCATGACTTATGCTCTTTCTCTCTTATCTTCATGTGTCATACAGAATCTGTGTCATATGCCACCCTTTATATCAGGAGTGTCCAACCTTTACACATGAGGGGCCACGTTGCTTTTGTTTTCCTATTTGGAGGTTTGATGAGCTCATTTCTCTCTCTATATATATATATATGTATATATTCTTTATTTTGACTTTGGAAAATACCTGCTAATGTTCCCCTTTTATTAAACAGATTCAGAACTATATACTGTATTTCTAGGAATTACTCTAATTGTATGTCTCCTACATCTCTAACAGAACATATTTGCCTCTTGAAATTGAATATCACTAAAGTAAAACGTCATCCCATGCTCAGATAATGGAGGGCAATATTGTGTTCCCCAGGTTGGATATTCCTACTGTATACTCTCTTTTTTTCACGCTTCTCACTGTGCTTTGTGGCCATCGCTAAAGCTTGCTCTTTTGTTCTTGATAAATAGTTTTGTATCTTACATGCTGTTGTTCCCTGCTATCTTACATCAGTTTTACCATCTTTACTCCACCTCTTTTGTTGTCTAGTGATATTGCTAAATCTCCCTATCTTTGCTCTAGAATTGTGGATGTGGGAGGCCAGAAGTCAGAACGCAGAAAATGGATCCATGCATTTGAGAACCTGAAAGCTCTAATTTATTTGGCATCTCTCAGTGAATACGATCAACAACTGGAGGAAAATGATAAGGATGTGAGCAATTCACAGTTTAAAAAGCATTCAAAGGGACAGTCAACTCAAAAATTGTTATTGTTTAATTAAATAGATAATCCCATTATTACTCATTCCCCAGTTTTGCACAGCCAACACGGTTATATTAATACACTTTTAACCTCTGTGATAACCTTGCATCTAAGCCTCTTTTGACAGTCCCCTGATCACATGACTTTTTATTTATTATCTATTGACGTGCATTTTACCCAATTAGTGCGGTGTTGTGCAGAACCCACGGGCGTGAGCACAATGCTATCTATATGGCCCGTGTGAACTAGCAGTCTACTGTTGTGAAAAGATAATAAAAAAGCAGGCAGAAATTTAGAGGTTAGCGCTGCGGAATCTGTTGGATTATATATTAATATAACAATGTTGGTTGTGCAACGCTGGGGAATGGGTAGTAAAGGCATTATCTAACTTTTTAAACAAAAACAATTTTAGTGTTGACTGTCCCTTTAAGTCAGATTACTTGTTTTATGTAAAATACTAGCTTAAAGGCTGTTGAATATGTATAGAACCCTAGGGTAGAATATCCACTTTCCATGAATACTACACCTCCATGTTGTAACCCCTTCTTTTTCTGGTCATCACAGAGCTTATCTTGAAGAGCACATGAGTGAAGTGTGGCAGAAAGGAGTAGCCTTTGATTCAGTGCAGATGCCTTTTTTAATTCTGCCAAGTCTGGAAAATCACCTTCTGTTCAGATATAGTGCATTACACAAATGATTCCATACTGAATACATGACCAGTAGGGATTACATAAGAACTGTAGGCTCTACTCTGTGGTTATGGGCGTCATCAGCAGGTAGAGAACTCTACTTATATGCTGCCTCACAGCAATGAATTGCATTAAAAAGAAGATTCAAGGGGATTGAACATACCAGCCACTTTTACTGTGTGGTCTTTCCAGTAAACCACACTCCATCTCATACAGGATGTTAAAAATTGCCCTGGGCACTGCACCTCTCCCCATTTACAACACATAATGACCATGTATACTTTAGGACAATCAGTGCTGCTTCATTGTACAGCCACACAACCATGAGGCTAAATTTACATTACTGTAGGGAAGAAATACAATTAAAGGTTAAATAGCAGCACCAACAGGCAATATAAAAAATGAAAATAGGCAATATAAAACAGGGAATATAAAACAAGCAGTGCTATAATCATATAAAAAAAAAATCTGGCAGATTAAGAATAAGCAAATACATAAAAGTTATACATTTATTACGTAAACCAAATAAAAACCATAGAACTGTAGAGCACATCCCACTGGGGATAGAGAGAAAAATGTGAAATATGAAAATGTGCTGTGCAAAAACTTAACTGAAAAAAGTCAGAATATGACTAATCTGTTAAAGTTTTATATGTAGAGGTGATCCTCAAATGTGGAAATATTGTCCCAAAAAGAATATCTGTTGTCACGAGAAAAGTTGAAAAAAGAAAAAAGTTATAAAAATACAAATAACGTGTACACATGAAAATAAGAGATTACAATATAATCCTGCTTTGGGATTACCTAGAAAAACAAAAATGTGTAAAACCTAGATATGTAAACCCTAATGAAGATATGCTCACCAAAAAGCTGTATTAATAAACTGCATCAGAAAGATAAGGATCTTGAGCCACAGAGTCTGTTACAGTCGACGCGTTTCGGCCCAATAGAGGGTCTTTTTGAAGATGTCTTGAAAAAGGCCCTGATTATATCACTGCTTGTTTTATACTACCTGTTTTATATTGCCTGGCTCCATACTTTAGCCTGTTGGTTCTCCTATTCAACCCTTAATTGTATTTCTTCCTCACTGATCCTGTTAGGTGATCTAGAATAGTGAGCTTGGATGTTTCACTGGCGCTGTTAACTATTTCCTGTGTCTACATTACTGTAGGGCTTTCATACTCCAGGAGTAACTAATCTAAATTAAGTAACTAGAAATTAAAAAAACCCTAATAATTATCCTGCACAAGTCTTCTCTTTCCTCCTTATAATCTTAAAGGGACATGAAACCCAAAAATGTTGTTTCATGATTTAGGTAGAACATACAATTTTAAACAACTTTCCAGTTTACTTCTATTATCAATTTTTTTTCATTCTCTTAGTATCATTTGTTGAAGGAACAGTAATGCACTACTGGTTTCTAACTAAACACATGGGTGAGCCAATGACAATCTGTATATATATGCAGTCACCAAGATAAACCTTTCAGCAAAGGATAACAAGAGAAGGAAGCAAATTAAATAATAGAAGTGAATTGAAAATTTATTTAAAATTGTATGCTGTCTAATTATGACTTTACTGTCCTTTTAACTGTAATAATACGGAAGGTGAATTTGTGATACATATATATATATATATATATATATATATATATATACCTGTATACAGTATCTCACAAAAGTAAGTACACCCCTCACATTTTTGTAAATATTTTATTATATCTTTTCATGTGACAACACTGAAGAAATGACACTTTGCTACAATGTAAAGTAGTGAGTGTACAACCTGCATAACAATGTAAATTTGCTGTCCCCTCAAAATAACTCAACACACAGCCATTAATGTCTAAACCATTGGCAACAAAAGTGAGTACACCCTAAGTGGAATTGTCCAAATTGGGCCCAAAGTGTCAATATTTTGGGTGGACACCATTATTTTCCAGCACTGCCTTAACCCTCTTGGGCATGGAGTTCACCAGAGCTTCACAGGTTGCCACTGGAGTTCTCTTCCACTCCTCTATGATGACATCACAATGCTGGAGGATGTTAGAGACCTTGTGCTCCCCCACCTTCCATTTGAGGATGCCCCACAGGTGCTCAATACGGTTTAGGTCTGGCCAGTCCATCACCTTTACCCTCAGCTTCTTTAGCAAAGCAGCAGTAGTCTTGGAGGGGTGTTTGGAGTTGTTATCATGTTGGAATAGTGCCCTGCAGCCCAGTCTCCGAAGGGAGGTTATAAAGCTTTGTTTCACTATGTTACAGTACATGTTGGCATTCATGGTTCCCTCAATGAACTGTAACTCCCCAGTGTCGGCAGCACTCATGCAGGGCCAGACCATGACACTCCCACCAACATGCTTGACTGTAGGCAAGACACACTTGTCTTTGTATTCCTCACCTGGTTGCTGAGACACACGCTTGACACCATCTGAACCATAAGTTTATCTTAGTCTCATCGGACCACAGGACATGGTTCTAGTAATCCATGTCCTTAGTCTGCTTGTCTTCAGCAAACTATTTGCGAGTTTTCTTGTGCATCATCTTTAGAAGAGGCTTCCTTCTGGGACGACAGCCATGCAGACCAATTTGATGCAGTGTGAGGCGTATGGTCTGAGCACTGACAGGCTGACCCTCCACCCATTCAACCTCTGCAGCAATGCTGGCAGCACTCATACATCTATTTCCCAAAGTCAACCTCTGGATATGATGCTGAGCACGTGCACTCAACTTCTTTGGTCGACCATGGCGAGGCCTGTTCTGAGTGGAACCTGTCTTGTGAAACCGCTGTATGGTCTTGCCCACCGTGCTAAAGCTCAGTTTCAGGGTCTTGGCAATCTTCTTGTAGCCTAGGCCATCCTTATGTAGAGCAACAATTCTTTTTTTCAGATCCTGAGAGAGTTTTTTGTTATGAGGTGCCATGTTGAACTTCCAGTGACCAGTATAAGAGAGTGTGAGAGCGATAACACCAAATTTAACACACCTGCTCCCCATTCACACCTGAGACCTTGTAACACTAACGAGTCACCTGACACTGGGGAGGGAAAATGACTAATTGGGCCCAATTTTTGAGGGGACGGCAAATTTACACTGTTATACAGGCTGTACACTCACTGCTTTACATTGTAGCAAAGTGTCATTTCTTCAGTGTTGTCACATGAAAAGATATAATAAAATATTTACAAAAATGTGAGGGGTGTACTTACTTTTGTGAGATACTGTGTGTGTGTGTGTATATATATATATATATATATATATATATATATATATATATATATATATATATATATATATATAGTCCTCTTTGAAAAAAGGCACTCACTGGTCTTTAGCACAATATTTAAAATCTTTAATTCATCTTGAAAAACATCACATACCAAACATATGTTTGGTGTGTGATGTTTTTCAAGATGAATTAAAGATTTTGGATATTGTGCTAAAGACCAGTGAGTGCCTTTTTTCAAGAGGACTGTTTACAACATTAGGAAGTGCACCCTGGCGGCTGTGGTTATACCGTAAGACTGTGCTTATCTCTTCTGTGAAGTGTATATATATATATATTCTATAATCTTTATCGATTTATCCTATATAATAAAGGCCAAGTGTGTTTGTCCGAAGCTGTCATGCAGTAGAGACAGCACGAGGACAAACACACCTGGCCTTTGAGTCCCTAGCTGACGATCTGCGGCAGAAGTAGGCATGACCGGGCGTGAGCGGCGATCTGCGGCAGAAGTAGGCATGACCGGGCGTGAGCGGGGGCGTGGTCGGTCGCACGATAGATGAGAGAGAGGGATAGAGAGGAGAGAGAGAGGTGGAGAGAGGGGGAGAGAGAGAGGTGGAGAGAGACAGCAAAAGAGAGGGGAGAGAGAGACAGCAAAATAGAGGGGGGAGAGAGAGACAGCAAAAGAGAGGGGGGGAGAGACAGCAAAAGAGAGGGGGGAGAGAGACAGCAAAAGAGAGGGGGAGAGAGAGAGTGCAAAAGAGAGGGGGTGAGAGAGCGCAAAAGAGAGGGGGGAGAGAGAGTGCAAAAGAGAGGGGAGAGAGAGAGTGCAAAAGAGAGGGGGGTGAGAGAGCGCAAAAGAGAGGGGGGAGAGAGAGTGCAAAAGAGAGGGGGAGAGAGAGCGCAAAAGAGAGGGGGGAGAGCGAGCGCAAAAGAGAGGGGGAGAGAGAGCGCAAAAGAAAGGGGGGGGAGAGAGAGCACAAAAGAGAGGGGGGAGAGTGCAAAAGAGAGGGGAGAGAGAGGGGGGGGGAGAGAGCGCAAAAGAGATGGGGAGAGAGAGCGCAGAAGAGAGGGGGAGAGAGAGCGCAAAAGAGAGGGGGAGAGAGAGCACAAAAGAGAGGGGGGAGAGTGCAAAAGAGAGGGGAGAGAGAGGGGGGAGAGAGCGCAAAAGAGATGGGGGAGAGAGCGCAAAAGAGATGGGGGGAGAGAGCGCAAAAGAGATGGGGGGAGAGAGCACAAAAGAGATGGGGGGGAGAGAGCGCAAAAGAGATGGGGGGGGGGAGAGCACAAAAGAGATGGGGGGGAGAGAGCGCAAAAGAGATGGGGAGAGAGATCGCAAAAGAGATGGGGGGGGAGAGAGGGGGGGGAGAGAGCGCAAAAGAGATGGGGAGAGAGAGAGAGCACAAAAGAGATGGGGGGAGAGAGCGCAAATGAGATGGGGGGGAGAGAGCGCAAAAGAGAGGGGAGAGAGAGGGGGAGAGAGAGCGCAAAAGAGAGGGGGGTGAGAGAGTGCAAAAGAGAGGGGGGAGAGAGAGCGCAAAAGAGAGGGGGGAGAGAGCACAAAATAGATGGGGGGGAGAGAGCACAAAAGAGATGGGGAGAGAGAGCGCAAAAGAGAGGGGGAGAGAGAAAGCTCAAAAGAGAGGGGGAGAGAGAGAGAGCACAAAAGAGAGGGGGAGAGAGAGAGCGCAAAAGAGAGGGGGGAGAAAGAGAACTCAAAAGAGAGGGGGGGAGAGAGAGAGAGAGAGAGGAAAAGAGAGGGGGGAGAGAGAGAGCTCAAAAGAGAGGGGGGGAGAGAGCAAAAGAGAGGGGGGAGAGAGAGAGAGAGAACAAAAGAGAGGGGGAAAGAGAGAGAGAGCGCAAAAGAGAGGGGGGAGAGAGCTCAAAAGAGAGGGGGAAGAGAGAAAGCTCAAAAGAGAGGGGGAGAGATAGAGCAAAAGAGAGGGAGGAGAGAGAGAGAGAACAAAAGAGAGGGGAAGGGAGAGAGCGCAAGGGGTGGGACCGCTGTATTGCAAAAAATGTCCCTTGTGAACGGGCTTTAGGACTAGTAATTATATAAAGTAGATCCTCTACTTCCTTCTAAATTGCTTCATATCTTATATAGAAAAAAATATTCTGTGCACAAGCGCTATTCCCCTTACATGTTTCATGTGATGTTATCAAGCTTTATTGTGAAATGCATAAGCGGTATGGCACCTGTATACTGGGGGCCAGATTACAAGTGGTGCGCTATTTAGTGCTTTCTCTTGCGCGCAAACAACGTCAGAAGTAAACTTTTAAAACTTGTGGGTTAGCTCGCATATTACAAGTTGGAAGTACATTTATAATGTAAGTCACTAGTTTTTGTTGATATTAGACTATATTTATAAAATTCCCAACAATGCACTTAGTAAAGTGTAAGGGAAAAAATCTCAGGATTAATTTTTAACTGATATAACTTGCGAAAGTGGTGTAATATTTTTCATTCTAATAGTTTTTTCTTTTTTTTCCTGTTAATTAATTCTTACCATTGTTTATTTTGCATTATTGGTATAAAATAAGATATTAAAAAAAAAAAGACCATGCAATTTTAAGCAACTTTCTAATTTACTCCTATTATCAATTTTTCTTCGTTCTCTTGGTATCTTAAAAGCAGGAATGTAAGCTTACGAGCCAGCCCATCTTTGCTTCAGCACCCGAGTAGCGCTTTCTGATTGGTGGCTAAATGCAGCTACCAATCAGCAAGCGCTATCCAGGTTGCTGTACCAAAAATGGTCCAGATAAGCTTACATTCCTGCCTTTTCAAATAAAGATACCAACAGAACGAAGAAAAATTGATAATAGGAGTAAATTAGAAAGTTGCTTAAAATTGCATGCTCTATCTGAATCACAGAAGAAAATATTTGGGTTCAGTGTCTCTTTAACTTACAGTTTCTTATAATAAAAAATATAGGAAAACTTTTCCAGGTAAAAGGACAGTTTCAGAATCATAGACCCATCAAGTCTGCATATATTTCCTATAAAGTGCAAACTTAAAGGGACAGTCTACTTGATTTTTATATTGTTTAAAAAAGATAGATAACGCCTTTACTATCCATTCCCGAGCTTTGCACAACCAATTTGATATATTAATATACTTTATAATCTTTAGTTCTCTGCCTGTTTCTAAGTTCTTGCAAGGCCGCCTCTTATCTCAGTGCATTTTTATTAGTTTTTTACAGCCAGACAGTGCTATTTCATGTGTGCCGTATAGATAACATTTTGCTCACTTCCTTAGAGATATGCAGGAGTCAGCATTGATGCTGGCTTGTAAAAAGCACTGAGATAAGGGGGCAGTCTGCAGAGGCTTATATAAAAGGTAATCACAGAGGTAAAAAGTATATTAATATAACTGTGTTGGTTATGCAAAACTGGAGAATGGGTAATAATGAGATTATCTTTTTAAACAATAATTTTGACTCAACCAGCCTTTCTGTAAAGAAGTGATTCATGAACCTACAAACCTTCATCTAGATCTCTACTTCCTAACAGTGGAGGCTCCTCCATGTGTGCACACTCGCACGTGCCCCCCTGTGATGCTGAGAGGAAAAAAAAAATATTGAATAAAATATCATTTTTACAATATCCCCCTATTGAAAAAATTATATTTTATTTTTATCCCCCAAATATCAAATTCTGATGTTTTTTTTAATATAATAAAAAAAAATTAAAAAAAAATTATGGGTGGTTTTTTTCCCCTTATCGCACGTGCGGTTAGAGCCCTATCATGCCTGTCAGTGATGTCTATATTGTTCACTGCAGGCATCAAACCAGTTCTGTATACATGCCTTATCGCACAGGCTGAACTGTGCGAGAGTGGGGAGGGACTTGTTCTGACAAGTTCAGCCTGTGCCCTGATAGGCTGCACGGATATGTCAGAGAGTGGGGAGGGACAATAACAAGATGTTACGAGCAACGTTCCCTCTAACGTGTGTCAATTAAGGCTGCGCATCTGAGCCCTCAGCCCGCCAAAAGCCTAGTCAGCACAGCTCATCGCTCACTTTACAGGGTGTGTAGCTCACCAGGTCGCTCCTATCCTGTCCGATCTCTCCAGAGCTGGAAGCAGGCAGCAAAGCAGGAGTGCAGTGCTAGATTGACTCAGCATCATGCACAAGGGGAAGGCGCAGCACTTCAGTGTCACCCGGCCAGCACCGTTCTCTCCAGTACACCTTATTGCTGCATAGGAGCCTGTGCAGTCAGTGGTTAGTGCAGCTTTCTTAGTGTAAATTGTTAAATTATGGTGTAAAGTGTACTGTTAATGTTAATAAAAGTTAAAGACTTTAAAGTTTCACATAGAAGAAATGCAAGGGCCGTATCGGCAGTTGTGGGGGACAGGGGATTGTCTGAGGAAAATTAAATATCTAACTTGGGGAGGTGCAAGAGTCACAGCTCTGTTTCTCCTGTATAGCTATAACTTGACTTTATTAAATGTAGCTCAGTTAGTTACAGGACTCTTCAGCTGCTAGCTAGGTGCTGTCTGTACAGGGGGGGGGGGGGGCAGAGTTTTCAACACGGAGTACAGCGTGTGAGATGTTTGCTTTGGGCTGACGATCTTAAGCCTCCCCCCTGTTGCAGTTTGTTTTTATTATGTTTCTCCTCACAAATCCTGAGTTCCTGACAGGCAGTGTATTTCAGCCTGGCTGTCTGCTTGAGCGTGACAGAATATTGGGATGGCTGCTGCTAACCAAATGTTGGTTTGCTGTGTGTGAGAGGTGTGTGTGGCTGTGTGGCTACTGGCTGTGTGTGTGTGTGGCTACAGACTGTGTGGGTGTGTGTGTGGTTACTGACTGTGTGTGTGTGGCTACTGACTGTGTGAGTGTGTGTGTGGCTACTGCCTGTGTGAGTGTGTGGCTAATGGCTGTGTGTGTGTGGCTCTGTGAGTGTGTGTGAGCATCACAAAAAAATCAAGTAAATGTAACCACAGTGGGATAACTGACATTTAAGACACTTTTTCGGCCACAGTTGTCAGACTATGTATATATGTGTATATATATATGTGTATATATATATATATATATATATATATGTGTGTGTATATATATATATATATATATATGTGTATATATGTATATATATATATATATATGTGTATATATGTATATGTATATATATATATATATATATATATATATATATATATGTGTGTATATATATATGTGTGTGTATATATATATATATATATATATATATCCTTATACTGCGGCTGCCCCAGTGACAGGACTCTTATACCCAGTATATATATATATATATATATATATATAATGGGCGGAGCCATCTGAGGGGCGGGGCTAGTGCTCCCCCATCTTCAAAAGTGACCAGCCGCCACTGCTTCCTAAGTAAAAACTGTTAACAGGATAGATGTATAGAAAGTGAAATTCTACTTACTGACAGCTGAGTTTTGAGCGCTATAGGGAAATTAACGACCACCACAAAAGCGGCGGTATTTCACCTCCCTATAGCACGGCTATTACAAGTTTTAAAAAAAGCAGGCTTGTGCAGGTGATATGGTGTTGTTGAGCTCCATACTTCACCCAAATATAAGCGCTGCTATGACGTGCTTGTGCACGATTTCCCCATAGACATCAATGGGGAGAGCAGGCAAAAAACAAGCCTAACACCTGTGATCACGGAATCAAAAGCTCCGTAACGCAGCCCCATCGATGTCTATGGGGAAAGAAAAAGTTATGTTTAAACCTAACAAAAAAAAAACACATCTAAACACCCCTAATCTGCCACCCCTACAGTTATTAACCCCTAATCTGCCGCCCCAACATCACCGCCACCTACATAATGTTATTAACCCCTAATCTTGCCGCCCCCAACATCACCGCCACCTACATAAATTTATTAACTCATAATCTGCTGACCCTAACATCCCGCCACCTACATTACAGTTATTAACCCCTAATCTGCCGCCCCCAACATCACCACCACTATACTAAAGTTATTAACCCCTAAACCTCTGGCCTCTCACATCACTAACACTACATAAATATATTAATCCCTAACCCTAACGTAACCCTTAGCATAACACCCCTAACTAAATATAATTAAAATAAATCTAAATAAACCTTACAACTATTACCTAAATAATTCCTATTTAAAACTAAATACTTACCTATAAAATAAAACCTAAGCTAGCTACAAAATAACTAATAGTTATATTGGATCTATCTTAGGTTTTATTTTTATTTCACAGGTAAGTTTGTATTTATTTTAACTAGGTAGACTAGTTATTAAATAGTTATTAACTATTTACTAGCTACCTATTTAAAATAAATACAAACGTACCTGTATTGTAAAATAAAACATAACCTGCCTTACACTAAACCTAACATTACAATAAATTAAATTAAATTAATAAAATACAATTCTAAATTACAAAAAAAATAAACACTAAAGTACACAAAATAAAAAAAGAAATGATCAAAATTAAAAACGAATTACTCCTAATCTAATAGCCCTATCAAAATAAAAAGCCCCCCAAAATTAAAAAAAACCTAGCCTACACTAAACTGCCAATGGCCCTTAAAGGGGCCTTTTGTGGGGCATTGCCCCAAAGAAATCCGCTCTTTTACCTGTAAAAAAAAAATAATACAAACACCCCCCAACAGTAAAACCCACCACCCACACAACCAAACCCCCCAAATAAAATGATATCTAAATAAACCTAAGCTAACCATTGCCCTGAAAAGGGCATTTGGATGGGCATTGCCCTTAAAAGGGCATTTATCTATTTTACGGTGCCCAAACCCTAAGCTAAAAATAAAACCCACCCAATAAACCCTTAAAGAAACCTAACACTAACCCCCGACTATCCACTTACAGTTTTCGAAGACTGGACATCCATCCTCATCCAAGCGGGCAGAAGTCCTCATCCAAGCGGGCAGAAGTCCTCATCCAAGCGGACAGAAGTCTTCATCCAAGGGGGCAGAAGTCTTCATCCAAGCGGGCAGAAGTCTCCATCCAAGTGGACAGAAGTCTTCATCCAGACGGCATCTTCGTTCTTCATCCATTCGGCGCAGAGTGGGTCGATCTTCAAGACATCCGGCGCGGAGCATCCTCTTCTTCCGATCGTCACTGGAAAATGAAGTTCACTTTAAGTGACGTCATCCAAGATGGTGTTCTCTTACATTCCGATTGGCTGATAGAATTCTATCAGCCAATAGGAATTAAAGTGGAATTAAAGTGGAAAAAATCCTATTGGCTGTTGCAATCAGCCAATAGGATTGAGCTTTCATCCTAGATTGAGCTTGCATTCTATTGGCTATTCCAATCAGCCAATAGAATGCAAGCTCAATCCTATTGGCTAATTGGATCAGCCAATAGGATGAAAGCTCAATCCTATTGGCTGATTGCAACAGCCAATAGGATTTTTCCACTTTAATTCCTATTGGCTGATAGAATTCTATCAGCCAATCAGAATGTAAGGGACGCCATCTTGAATGATGTCACTTAAAGTGAACTTCATTTTCTAGCGACGATCGGAAGAAGAGGATGCTCTGCGCCGGATGTCTTGAAGATGGACCCGCTCCACGCCGGATGGATGAAGATAGAAGATGCCGTCTGGATGAAGACTTCTGCCCGCTTGGATGAAGACTTCTGCCTGCTTGGATGAAGACTTCTCTCGGCTTCGATAAGGACTTCTGCCCGCTTGGATGAAGACTTCTGCCGCCTGGATGAGGATGGATGTCCAGTCTTCGAAAACTGTAAGTGGATCGTCGGGGCTTAGTGTTAGGATTTTTTAAGGGTTTATTGGATGGGTTTTATTTTTAGCTTAGGGTTTGGGCACCGTAAAAGAGCTAAATGCCCATTTAAGGGCAATGCCCATCCAAATGCCGTTTTCAGGGCAATGGTTAGCTTAGGTTTATTTAGATAGGTTTTTATTTGGGGGGTTTGGTTGTGTGGGTGGTGAGTTTTACTGTCGGGTGTTTGTATTTTTTTTAAAGAAGTTTAGGGGTTAATAGTTTAATTTACTATATTTTGTTGTGGGGGCTTGCAGTTTAGTGGTTAATAGGTTTATTATAGCAACGGTGTGGGCGGACGGAATAGGGGTTAATACATTTTAATAGTGGTGGCGATGTCCGGAGCGGCAGATTAGGGGTTAATAAATTTATTTTAGTGTTTGCGATGCAGGAGGGCCTCGGTTTAGGGGTTAATAGGTATTTTATGGGTGTTAGTGAACTTTTTAACACTTTAGTTATGAGTTTTATGGTACAGCTTTGTAATGTAAAACTCATAACTACTGACTTTAGATGGCAGTACGGATCTTGTCAGTATAGGGTGTACCGCTCACTTTTTGGCCTACCAGGCAAACTCGTAATACTGGCGCTATGGAAGTCCCATTTTAAAAGTGCGGTACTGATGTTGCGTGACCGACAAAAAGGTGTGCGGTACACCTATTCTGACAAGACTTGTAATAGCGGCATTAGGAAAAAAGCAGCGTTATAAAGCATAACAATGCTTTTTCACTCATAACGCAAAACTCGTAATCTAGCTGTGATTTCCTTAATGTGACCTATGCTAGCTTTACTAAATTATTTGACAGAAAAATGTTGTTTCTTATTTTTGCTTGTAAGACACATTGACTGTCTGACATTATCATTACATTAGGTTTTTTTAGCCATTAAATCACTTTGTGCCTTGTTGGAATACGCAGATAAATTAAACTGTATCTGATCTGCTTTCTACCTTTGACACAGAACCGCATGTGGGAAAGTCTGGCCCTGTTCAGAAGTATCTTGGTACTGCCCTGGTTTGTGAGCACTGCCATCATTCTCTTCCTTAATAAGACCGATCTGCTGGCTGAGAAGATCATCAGCTCTGACTTAGCCACCTACTTCCCCAATTTCAAAGGTACAGACCCTCAATTTAAAGTATAATTGTGTTGTTGAAAATGCCAAATGAAAAATACATTTCAAATTCATATTCCAACTTTATCCCACACAGAACTCACAGATCTTTCTTGCAATTTAAATTTTTGCAATGTTATCTGAAAATACAAGGCGTAAAATGATAGAGATTTACTGAAGCAATAATTGGAAATAATACAACTTATATTGTTCTTATCAAAATTCAATTTGATTTGTATTTAATTCAAACAATGGACTTTTATAAGTTTTGAATACCCCCATGTAAAAGGGACAGTCGACACCTTGTACATACATTTTTCTGTGGTCTTCCAATAGATTAACTTATCAGCAGTCAGAACATTATTATAAAAGATTAACACATTATTTGCTGCAATCATTTTCCATATTTATTTTGACCCCCTTTCTTTTAATTTTAGTCTGAAATTGTGGATTTCTTTCTAATGGTAGTGAGAGTCCACAAAATCCTATTCTTACAGATGGAAAATACATCACCTGGCCACCAGGAGGAGGCAAAGACACCCCACCAAAGCATTCAATTATCCCTCCTACTTCTCCTTCCCTCCCAGTAGTTCTTTGCCTCGTCTACGAGGTAGGCAAAGATGGAGGTGCTCTGCAGGATTTCATATTATGGAAACCCTCAATGGATAGTTCCTTGAAGAGAGGTTTTAGGGAGTTACAGCTAACCTGCTTATCAATCTCAGAGTATAGTTTATTCCATCAGCAGCCTTGAAATATAGCAGGGAAGTTTCCTGGCCTCCCTCTGTACACTAACAAACATTTACTCCCTCAGCTTGTCCTCACCTGTTGGTTACAGGGCACTGATCTTCTGTATTTTTCATTACCGGTTTGTTATGGAGCTGTCTGCTGGAACAGCAGGGGTACGCTCTCTTTAGCTCTTTACTTCGTTCCATTCCACAGGCTAGTTGCCTAGTATGTATAGGGATAACAATGCGCTATAATTTGCACTGCATTGGTCACCGGCTTCTCTTCAATAGCAAATGCCTACATTTTGGAAGCCAGTGTGTGTGATCAGTTAGTTACTGGCTTACTCAGTGTGAAGGTTACCAGCCTAAGATGTAGGGTTATATTTATTATCTCTACATAATTTGTGCTCCAGTCTCATCAGCGTATGGGAGCACTTTCGCACTTTGGGCTCAGCATTTTTGCACTGTTAGTGACAGTCGATCACCTTGACGCTGTGTAATAACTTTCCTGCGGCGACACATTAGTTCACAATTTTCCTCAACAGGGATAGAGGCACATCACAATGAGCGTTCCAGTGTCATCACAGCGCCAGGAGGAGGTGAAACTAACCGGATCATTCTTGGGGTAGCCCACATTTTTAAGATTTTTCTGATTGAGTCATGGGGTCCGGTATTCAGTCCTTTATCAAAATTTTGTTGGACTCTCTCCGTTCTTGAAGAAAAGATATCTCCAGCATCTAAGTCTAACCCTAACACCCCCCTAACTTAAATATAATTTAAATAAATCTAAATAAAATTACTATTATTACCTAAATAATTCCTATTTAAAACTAAATACTTACCTATAAAATAAATCCTAAGCTAGCTACAATATAACTAATAGTTACATTGTATCTATCTTAGGGTTTATTTTTATTTTACAGGCAAGTTTGTATTTATTTTAACTAGGTAGAATAGTTATTAAATAGTTATTAACTACTTAATATCTACCTAGTTAAAATAAATACAAAAGTATTTGTAAAATAAAACCTAACCTAAGTTACAATTACACCTAACACTACACTATAATTAAATAAATTAAATACAATTAAATACAATTAAATAAAATTATCTAAAGTACAAAAAAACCAAAACACTAAATTACAGAAAATAATAAACAAATTACAAGAATTTTAAACTAATTACACCTAATCTAATCCCCCATAACAAAATAAAAAAAGCCCCCCCAAAATAAAAAAACCCTACCCTACACTAAATTACAAATAGCCCTTAAAAGGGCCTTTTGCGGGGCATTGCCCCAAAGTAATCAGCTCTTTTACCTGTAAAAAAAAGTACAAATCTCCCCCCCAACATTAAAACCCACCACCCTCACAACCAACCCTACTCTAAAACCCACCCAATACCCCCTTAAAAAAACCTAACACTAACCCCTTGAAGATCACCTTACCAGGAGACATCTTCACCCAACTGGGCCGAAGTCCTCAACGAAGCCGGGAGAAGTCTTCATCCAAGCCGGGCAAAGTAGTTCTCCAGACAGGCAGAAGTCTTCATTCAGACAGCATCTTCTATCTTCATCCATCCGGCGCGGAGCGGGTCCATCTTCAAGACATCCGACGCGGAGCATCCTCTTCCTTCCAATGGTAGTGTAATGTGTAATTGTAACTTAGGTTAGGTTTTATTTTACAGATACTTTTGTATTTATTTTAACTAGGTAGTTATTAAATAGTTAATAACTATTTAGTAACTATTCTACCTAGTTAAAATAAATGCAAACATGCCTGTAAAATAAAAATAAACCCTAAGATAGATACAATGTAACTATTAGTTATATTGTAGCTAGCTTAGGGTTTATTTTATAGGTAAGTATTTAGTTTTAAATAGGAATTATTTAGTTAATGATAGTAATTTTATTTAGATTTATTTTAATTATATTTAAGTTAGGGGGTGTTAGGGTTAAGGTTAATAATATTTAACTAGTGTTTGTGATGCGGGAGTGCGGCGGTTTAGGGGTTAATATATTTATTATAGTGGTGGCGGCGCAGATTAGGGGTTTATAATATAATGTAGGTGTCGGCGATGTCGGGGGCGGCAGATTAGGGGTTAATAAGTGTAAGATTAGGGGTGTTTAGACTCGGGGTTTATGTTAGGGTGTTAGGTGTAGACATAAATGTATTTTCTCCATAGGAATCAATGGGACTGAGTTAGGAGCTTTACGCTGCTTTTATGCAGGTGGGCTTTTTTCAGCCGGCTCTCCCCCATTGATTCCTATGGGGAAATCGTGCATGAGCATGTTTAGCCAGCTCACCACTAACGTAAGCAGCGCTGGTATTGAGGTGAGATGTGGAGCTAAATTTTGTTTTACGCTCACTTTTTTGCGGTTTGTAAAAACCTGTAAAACCAGCGCTGTATGTAAGTGAGCGGTGAGCATAAACTTTAACGCAAAACTTGTAATCTACCCGTTTGTTTCCTTACATATTGCTGCCCTAGTTATAGAAAGCCTTAGTTTTGTTACTCTGTTCTTTCTTTTTCTACAGGTCTCTGTAAGGAGTATGTGTCCTTTCACACCTGGTAAGTTGTCGTCCTGCCTGACAGCTAGATTGCAGGTAAGTGCCTTTTTTGTCGTCTAGGTATGCAGACATGCACTTAAGGAGATTGAGCTGCAATTTTATGTGGGACATGAAAATATCCTTTATATAGATACTTTTAGGCAGGCTGCAGGACACTGTATTTGTGACTATAAAAGGGAGACTAAGGGGTTAATGCATTTTGGAAACTTGCATATCCTTTATTATTGGGGCTAATGTATACTTTATTCTTCTGGGTTATGTCTCTCAGGAGGAATGGGAGAGACGGGTGCCCTTTTTAAAAGTTTTGGTTATTGTGTGGGCTTACTTTGTCTGAGAAAGCAGTGAGGCACAGTTTGTTTAATTGGCTCTGGCGGTTTCCTAGGAGACGCAAGAGGAAGTCTCTGTTAGAGAATAACTGTCAGTCTCTGTAAAGCGCACTTTTAATTCAGCTGCGCAGTTTCTTGTTGGTTAAAGTCATGTGACTTCCGCTCTTCCGCATTCTGTAAGTGGAGCGGCGTTGTCACTATCCGGCATCTCCTCTGCTCATTTCCCTACGGAGAGTGCTAGGAACGTCTGGAGAATTTCTGCCTGTTTTCTTATTATCATTTTTGTAAAGTGATATTGCGGTGGTCAGGTCATTTAGGCTGAGGTGCAGAGGACCTGACTTAGTTTTTGTTCAGCTAGGAAAGTATTCTAAGATTCCTGCTCTAAGTATTTTTTGCTTCTTAAAGTGACAGTAACAAGTTTAAATAATTATAAATTTTCCTAAATTTATTTTGTTATTATGGATATGGATCAAGACTTTGTGTCTTTAGATAAATGTTTGTTATGCCTTAAGGAATAAATTGTTTTGCATATGCAATTCTTTGCTGCATGCTTAGCTTGAACTCTTGAATGTAAAGACAGATTGTTGCCCTTTGAGCCCAATGTATCTCAGGATGATACTGTTCAGGCAATGCCACAGCCTTCTCTTCAAGCGTCCCAAACCTCAATGGCATCACATGCTGTTTCCTGAAGGCGTTTATTTGCCTTTAGATTTTGCTGTACAGTTATCCTCAGTGGTATCCGCAGCATTATCTGCTTTTCTTATACTGGGAAAACATAAGAGGAAAATGAAACATTCAGATAGTAAGGTTTCTGTTCCACCTACTGCAGGTTGCCCTCACTCATAAGTCTGATGAGGAGGATACGTTGGTAGCTTCTGAGGGTGAAATCTCAGATTCTGAGAGTATAATTCCTTTGTCTGAGGTTAAAAAAGTAAACTTCAGGTTTAAGCTTGAACACCTTTGTGTATTATTTAAGGCAGGTATTGGCTACTCTGGACGACTCTGACTGTCCTGTCTTGGTCAACCCTAAAACATCTAGTAAGCTTTATAAATACTATGATGTTCCTTTCTCTGTGGAAGTGTTTCCTGTTCCAGACCATGTGACAGAGATTATGACACAGGAATGGGAGAAGCCAGGGATTAATTTCTCTGTGTCTTTAATGGAATTAGCAACAGGAAACATCTTTTTAAAAACTAAAGATTCATGGCACACGTGCCTAAAGTAGAAGGGGCTAATTCTACTTTGGCTAAGAGAACTACAATCCCTATAGAGGATAGCTGCTCTTTTAAGAAAAAGATGTTTGTTCATCAGGACCTGCAGTTTGTATTGCCACAGTAGCAAGTGCAGCATTTTATTGATGCAATGCCTTGTCTGAATCTTTTTTAGAAGAGACTCCGTTGGAGGAAATTCAAGATAGGATTAAGGCTCTTAAACTAGCCAATTCCTTTATTCCTGATGCTAATATGCAATTTATTAGACTGGGGGCCAAGATGTCTGGCTTCACTATATTAGCCCGCAGGGCTTTGTGGTTAAAATCTTGGTCTGCTGATGTTACCTCCAAGTCCAAGCTTCTGGCACTTCCTTACAAGGGTAAAACCTTGTTTGGACCTGACCTGGTGGAAACAATTTCTGATATTACGGATGGAAAGGGGTCTTTTCTACCGCAAGACAAGAAAAACAGACTTAAAGGACGTCAAAGTAATTTTCGTTCCTTTCGTAACTTCAAAGGTCAAAAGTCTTCCTCTTCCGCTTCCAAGCAGGAGAATTCCAAGTCTTCTTGGAAACCCAATCGGTCTGGTAGCAAGGGGAAGCAATCAAAGAAACCCTCAGCTGAGTCTAATTCAGCATGAAGGGTCGGCCCCCGATCTGGGATCAGATCAAGTGGGGGGCAGACTTTCCCTTTTTTGTGAAGCGTGGATACGAGATGTCCCAGATCCTTGGGCTATGGACATTGTATCTCAGGGTTATAAAATAGAATTTAAAGCTTTTACTCCCAGGGGCACATTCCACCTCTCAAGATTATCTGCAGAGCAGGTAAAAAGAGAGGCATTCTTGAGCTGTGTTCAGGACCTTTTCTCTCTGGGAGTGATTGTTCCAGTTCCTGTAAGGGAACAGGGTCCAGGATTCTAGTCAAATCTGTTTGTGGTTCCCAAGAAGGAGGGAACTTTTCGACCCATTTTAGACCTAAAGTGCCTCAACAATTTTCTCAGGGTACCGTCCTTCAAAATCGAAATCATAGGTTCCATTTTTCCTTTTATCCAAGAGGGTCAGTTCATGTAGACCATAGACCTGAAGGATGCGTATCTTCATGTTCCCATCCACAGGGATCATCCCAAGTTCCTGAAATTCGCCTTTCTAGAAAAACACTTTCAGTTTGTGGCTCTTCCATTTGACCTTGCCACAGCTCCCAGAATTTTCACAAAGGTTCTGGGGTCTCTTTTGGCAGTGATCAGGTCTCGAGGAATCGCAGTGGTGTCCTACCTGGACAACATATTGGTTCAGGCACCATCTTTTTCAACAAGCAAACTCTCATACAGAGATCTTGTTGTCTTTTTTACATTCCCACAGTTGGAAAGTGAATCTGGAAAAGAGTTCCCTTGTTTCAGCTACAAGGGTGGTTTTCTTAGGGACCATAATAGAGTCCCTATCTATGAAAATTTTACAGATGGAGGTCAGAAAATCCAAAACTCAAACCTCTTGCCTCTCTCTTCAGTCTACTGTTCGGCCATCAGTAGCTCAATGTATGGAGGTAATTGGTCTGATGGTCGCTTCCATGGACATCATTCCCTTTGCTCGTTTCCATTTGAGAGCTCTGCAGTTATGCATGCTCAGACAATAGAACGGAGACCATTCAGATCTGTCTCAGAGGATAGATCTAGATAAGTCAACAAGAGTCTCTCTCCCTTGGTGGCTTTCTCATGCTTCAGGAGACCTTCCTGGGTGATTGTGAACTCGGACGCCAGCCTGCTTGGCTGGGGAGCAGTCTGGAATTCGTTAAAGATGTAGGGTCTATTGACTCTGGAGGAGTCGGCTCTCCCTATAAGTCTTGGAGTTGAGAGCGATTTACAATGCTCTGATGGCTTGGCCTCAGTTGTCTTTAGCCCAGTTTATCAGGTTCCAATCGGACAACATCACCTCAGTGGCTTACATCAGCCACCAGGGATGAACTCGGAGTTCCTTAGCCACTAAGAAGGTGGCTCTGATTATTCAGTGGGTGGAAGCTCACAATTGTTGTCTATCTGCCATCCACATTCAAGGAGTAGACAACTGGGAGGCGGATTTTCTGAGCAGACAGACATTTAATCCCAGTGAGTGGGCTCTCCATCCGGAGGTGTTCTCCAGGTTAACCCTCAAATAGGGGGTGCCGGAGTTGGATCTGATGGCATTTCGGCAAAACACCAAGCTTCCAAGGTACGGTTCAAGGTCAAGAGATCCACAGGCCACTGTGATAGATGCTCTGGCGGTTCCTTGGGTTTTCGGTCTAGCATACCTATTTCCTCCATTTCCACTCCTTCCACGAATCATTGCTCGTATCAAGCAGGAGAGAGCGTCAATAATTCTAATAGCTCCTGCTTGGCCTCGCAGGATCTGGTTTGCAGACTTAGTGAAGATGTTATCTCTTCCACTTTGGAGCTTACCTCTGAGGAAAGACCTTCTAGTTTAGGGTCCTTTCATCCATCCAAATCTCATTTCTCTGAAGCTGACTGCTTGGAGGTTGACCGCTTAGTTCTGGCTAAGCATGAGTCGGTCATTAGGACCATGCTACAGACTTGCAAGTCTGTAGCTCATAAGATTTACCATAAGGTATGGCATAAATACCTTTATCGGTGTGAATCAAAGGGCTACTCTTGGAGTAGGTTCAGGATTCCTAGAATTTTGTCCTTTCTCTAGGAAGGTCTGGAGAAAGGGTTGTCTGTCAGTTCTCTGAAAGGTCAGATTTCTGCTTTATCTATTCTGTAACATAAGCATCTGGCAGATGTGCCAGATGTTCGATCTTTTTGTCAGGCTTTGGTCAGAATCAGGCCTGTGTTTAAACCTGTTACTCCTCCTTGGAGCCTTAACCTTATACTTAATATATTGCAGCATGCTCCGGTCTTGACCCCCAAGAGGCAGGTTTTCAAAACGATCAGAAAAAAGACTGGCCTTTTTTTTCATTGTGTTTCAGACCTCCAAACCATTGGGGTGATTGTTCCAGTTCCTTTGAGAGAGAGAGAGGCATGGGATTCTATTCAAATCTCTTTGTTGTCCCAAAGAAGGAAGGGATCTTTTGCCCTATCCTATATCTAAAGTGTCTGAGAAAATTCTTGAAGATATCCTCCTTCAAAATGGAAACAATCAGATCTATTCACCCTCTTGTCCTCCAGTGTCAATTCGTGACTACTGTGAGCTGTCCATCGAGATCATCATCAGTATTTCAGATTTGCTTTTCTGGACCAACATTTCTAGTTTACAACCCTTCCCTTTGGTTTGGCTACAGCTCTGAGGGTTTTCACAAAAGTGTTGGGATCTCTTTAAATCCCACCCCATGTGTCTCATGACTTGTGCACTCCACAGCTTGGTTATTAGTTTGCAAGATTAATGGATCGTGGACTCTCACCACCTGTATGAAAGAAAACATAATTTATGCTTAGTTGATATATTAATTTCTTTCAAGGTGGTGAGAGTACACATGACCCTTACGCACATCTTTTTCCTGCTCCTTTTATTTTTTGCTCATTTCTTTTCGCACCTCATTTTGCTTGGCTATACATTAGACTGAGGTACCTATGAGGTAGGAGGGGTTCTTTGCCTCCTTTTAGTGGTAGGGAAGAGTAATTCCCAGGAGATCGTGAACTCTCACCACAATGAAAGAAATGTATTTATCAGGCAAGCACAAATGATGTTTCTCATATGGGAAGGAGATGCATACATTGCAAAAGTGGACAATAAAGTAATTTTAAAAATCATACAAAACAAATAATTGAACCATTCACACAAAAATATGCAGGAGAAATTGGTTCAGGTGCATCAAAAAACATAACAAAATTGTTCCCTAAAAGTCGTATTTTATCAAAAACGTAAATTTTTTATGTAAATTACACAGGAATAAATTGCAATAAATACGCACAACATAAATCGTAATTTAAGTACACTGGATGTGCAAAAAACACATAGAAATTATTTATAAGTACAAAATACAAAGCATAATTTTTTTTATCGTAAAATGGGCTCAAATCCCAGCGTAATTATACGTTCCACAGATCTCACTGTTATTTCTCGCAACTTAAAAGCTAATAATGAAATAGCGAAAATAACTGTTTAAAGGGACATAATACTCATATGCTAAATCACTTGAAACTGATGCAGTATAACTGTAAAAAGCTGACAGGAAAATATCACCTGAGCATCTCTATGTAAAAAAGGAAGATATTTTACCTCACAATCTCCTCAGCTCAGCAGAGTAAGTTCTGTGTAAAAAGTTATACTCAGCTACTCCTAGCTGCAGGTAAAAAAGAAAAAAAAAAAAATGAAGAAATGAACAGCAGCCAATCAGCATCAGCAGTGCTGAGGTTATGAACTCTTTTACTGTGATCTCATGAGATTTGACTTAACTCTCATGAGATTTTATAGCAAGCTGAATAGGGAAATAATATGAGAGTGCATGATGCTCATCCCCTAAACTGTCCCTGGACAGACATACTAATATGCTGCTTAGAAATCCTTTACAATGGGAGGTGGCTACTGAGAAACTTTTGAGGTAAAATATATTTATTTTTTACATAGAGATGTTCATGAGATATTTTCTAGTCAGCTTTTTACAGCTATACTGCATCACTTTCAAGTGTTTAAACTAGGGTTGCACGATACCATTTTTTTAAGTCTGAGTACAAGTACCGATACTTGTTTTCAAATACTCGCCGATACCAATTACCAATACTTTTTTTTAATGTCATGTGACAGTTTACCAAACACAATACAGACTAATTATTTAAGATTCCTTCTTTTTAATTATAAAGGACTGTAATTCAAAAGACATTATGAAATAATAAAACAGTTTTATTTGTCACAAAGTTCACTGAACATGTTTATAAATAAAAAATATTACAATAAAATATTAAATTTAAAGGGGTGATGCAAGTGGGTTGTAGGGCTGTTATATAACATCAAGCTGATATTTGTATGGAGGTTCGACTCTAAGTTAAACAGTCTTTCACTTTCCACACTACTGCATGGGGCAGAAAGATATTTTTGGTCCATTTTAGCCAGAGCTGGAAATCTGTTTATTAAAGGGCCACTAAACCCAAAATCTTTCTTTCATGATTCAGATAGAGAATACAAATTTAAACAACTTTACAATTTACTTCTATTATTTATTTTGCTTTATTTTATAGATATCCTTAGTTGAAGAAAAAGCAATGCACATGGGTGAGCCAATCACACGAGGCTTCTATGTGCAGCAACCAATCAGCAGCTACTGAGCATATCTAGATATGCTTTTCAGCAAAGAATATCAGGAGAATAAAACAAATTAGATAATAGAAGTAAATAAGAAAGATGTTTAAAATTGCATTCTCTTTCTAAACCATGAAAGAAAAAAATGTGGGTTTCATGTCCCTTTAACTGCCCAGTTCTTCAGGGGTTTGTCTGAACGAGGTACAGTGATCTCTCCTACAATAATACAAATAACAGCAATTTGTATTGTCAGAACAGTAGTAAACAATTTTTAATTTAGTCTAAACTCCAGTTTAAAATGAAATGGGAACCTACAGCTAAAAAAAACCCCAACAAGGTAGCATACGGGTAGGAAGTGGAGGTATCAGTTTAAGTATCGGTGCATTTGAACGAGTACAAGTACTCATGCAAATACTTGGTATCGGTACTGATACCGATACTAGTATTGGTATCGGTGCATCCCTAGTTTAAACATTTGGGTATTATGGCCCTTTAAGGTACAGTGCACTGAAAACAGCATCATATGATTTGTATTGGGGCAATTGCAAACTTTTACACAGCAGAAAGCTCTCATTATTTCTATGGGTGACAGCTCACTACAAGCAGGGACAGCTCATTTTCTTTGATAATTGCCCAAGACTGTCCCTGCAAGGCTAAATTTGGTTTTTCAAGTTTTTGGTGGCAAGCTTTTAATCATCAGGCTGATTTGATAATGGTGATTGCTCAGAATTGTGTTTTTGTCTTTCCAGGACCACAATGTAACGCAGAAGCTGCTAAACAGTTTATTCTGAGCGCCTACAATGAGATCTTCAAGGCAACTGAAGTTCATAAAGATAAAAAGGAGAAGAAGTCAGTTGAGAGAATGCTGTATCCTCACTTTACCTGTGCCACGGACACTCAGAATATTCGCAAAGTGTTTAATGATGTAAAAGAGGCTGTGCTCATTGACAGTCTCAGAGATTTCAACTTGGTTTGACAGATTGTCTAGAACTGCCATTGACTGTATCTTTATGTCACCCGCGGGCTCATCAGAATGTCCCACAGAAAGCTAACTCTCATGCATATCCCAGGGAGATCTGTCTACCTGCAGAGGACTGCTTCTTATACAAACCTGCTATTTCTGTGGAAATCAGTATGATATTCCAATGGCTACACCTAGCAACTTGCCTTTTGGATATGGTTTTCCTTCATATGCGTACTTTACATTAACAGGCTTTCTTGCCGTCAGTTTTACTCATAGACCAGGAGAAAAAGAAACTTTGAAGAACCTTTTCATAGTTTTTTGAATATTTGGGAAAACAATTCCAGGAACCCCATATAGTAGAGCTATGAAGTAAGTGGGAATTGACAATGCCCATAGGTGTGTTTTTTTGTTACTCCAGCCAATGTAAAAAGTGCACAAAATGCACAACATTTTAAAACTGTTGGTGATTCACAGATGCCAATTCACCAAATTTGATATATTATTTTATAATTGTTCTGTTCCATGGTAAAGTGCAGGAGGCTGAGATACCGAAATATGCAAATATTTACATTGGATCATCTAAGACCTAAAGTCTAATTCTCACAATTAGGTATCCATACCAAGCCAACTCCTCAGGACTACGTTTTACAATGTAGGACAGACTCTTGGGATAATTATGCCAAGAGGCAAGAGGCCAAAAACTGTGACTGTCAAAGGTAAATCAGGACAGTTGATGCGTATGCCTTTTGCTGGTATAGAAGGCTACAAAGAAAACCAGTGTGCAACCAATCTATGCATTTCTTTATGCTATCAAATATATCTAATATATATAATATTTATTTATACAATGATTTCAACTTATTTTAATATTATGTATGTGTCACATCTGCAGTATTTAGAGTGAAAGGGACATGATACTAAAAAACGTTTCTCACTTCTGTCTAAAAGAGAGTATTTCAAAATGTGTTACAGTGCCTCATTTCTTGAAAAATGGATGTTCTTGTGCTGAATAAACAACTTATTTTTGTCTTTGGGAGTTGCAATGTAGGTCTGTATAACAATTCCCTCCTTATTAGGGACTAAAAGAACAGTTTGCAGTTTTCAAAAGAAAGCAAAAAGAAGAATTAGTCTGTTTACTGACTTTAACATACATTTACTGACTTTACCTAATATTTGGGGCTAGATTACAATTAGCTCGCTATTTAGAACTTGCATGTTAACTTTGTTAGAAGTAAGCTTTTTGCATGCGTCGGGTAGTGTGTATATTACCAGATGAAAGTAAAAAGGTTTTGCATATTCTGCTATGTGAAGAACATTGGAATGTGAAATATTTATAATAAATACACAGTTAAACACTTTATTAAATATTAATAGTACATAAATGTGATTTTACATGTTTTTTACAGGGCTGCAATGCAATTATATATATATATATATATATATATATATATATATATACAATATGTATTTTTATATTTTATATATATATATATATATATATATATATATATGTCTATTTATGTATACGTGTTTCTATGTCTGTAAATACATATATACCCATACAAAAACATATGTACACACATTTAAATATATATATATATAAAAGTTCAAAGTAGACGAGCACTCCAGAAATCCTGAGTCACATGCCCGGGGTGCAACAGGCAAATAGAATATAAGGAAGAGTGCACTCGCCAGGACTTTTCAAAGTTTTTATTCCAAATATGTGAACATTTTCGGGGGATTAGCCCCTTCCTCAGACATACAAAATTACAATATGAGCAAATCCACACCAGACACCCTTACATAGGTAGGTCAGCCAATCATACGCTCTCCAGAGTACGGTGCCACCCACAAGTGGAGACACCCCCTGGCAACGAATGAGGCTGGCCCAAGCAAAAAATATAAAAATAAAATAAAATAAACAGCAGGACCTAATCAAACATACATTTAGGAATAAAGATAAATTACACTAAATCAGAAAAATGGAGACATCAATGCAATAAATCTAAGCACATATCTGAAAACTACAAATCAAATCCAAAAATGTCAAATTAGGCACATAATAAACACATAGGTAAAGCATATCCCAGTAAGAGAAACATCAGTGATCTACAAATCAGCCAACCAGCTCAAAGTTGAGATGGTAAATGTATAATATCCATATGTGAATATGTGTGAAACACTGCGTCCTCAGATTTGTATGCATACAATAATCGATACATGTTGAAACTATGTGTCAGAAAAAACATGTGTGTACATAGCCCTGCAGTAGAAATTAACAGTGGTTAACAGTAAATAAATGGGCCAAGCATCAGAAGCAGAATAAACAAGTCAGCTTACCGGTATTCAAAACTAGACCTAGCATGGTGCAGAACCCGGGGGAAAAAACCGGTTACAGAAAAGACCGGGAACACTGTATTATTCAAAAGGAGCGCAACCGACCGGTTGCCATGGCAACCAAAAAAACAAATACCCATTACAGTATAGCAGAGGAGATACACATCGTAACCAATGTAGCACATCGTTACAAATATATGACACATCATTGTGAAAAATAAAGGGCAATTTATAGACATACTCATGTAGACACAAGCAGGGGAATATGATTGTGCCTGTCAGCAATAGAGATTGGGAGTGCGTGTCAGAAGTCACATTCATCTAGCAAACAAGGAATTACATGGGGGCCAACCAGTGGAGGCTCCTCCATTTGAGCACACTCGCACGTGCCCCCCTCAGTATCCCAGAAGAAAAAAAAATCAGAAAAAAATATATAATTTTTCCAATAGCCCCCTATTGAAAAAATTATATTTTTTTACCCCCAGAAAAAAATACAATATAAACTTATATTTTTTTTTTCCATTTATTTAATGATCTGATTCTGATGTCTGATGATCATGCCACTGCCAGTCTAAATAATATTATTGTCCAATGAATCACAAATACAGTATTACTTACATACAAAGCCCTAACCGCACGTGCGATAGCCTAAGCTATGGCACTGTGCTTTGCGCATTGTAAAATTGCCTGCTGCGCAGCTCCCAGCCTCCCCATCCCCATAGTTAGCTGTTTGCACACTTCAGCCTGTGCGAGGGGTGGGAGGTGTTAGAGAGAGACAGGCAGCAGGCCATCAGCAGCCAGTGACAGAGAAGAGCGTCATCACTCACAGTCACGTGATGACGCTCGACAAGCTCCTCCCAGCTCAACGGCGCAAAATCCCATTGCGGAGATGGTCGTTGAGCTGAGAGGAGCTCTCTGGGCTGGAGCAATGAAGTGGAGCTTCCTAGGCGAGCCTCAAGCGCCCCCCACCGGCAGCAATGAGGACCGGACCTGGACGCGTTTACCATCAGGCCACTGCTGCTGAGGAGGTAACTTGGTCAGTCAATTTTTTTGGGGTGGTCATCATATTTGAAAAAAAAATTGCTGCCGCAGCCACCTGCCAGCCTGACTCTGAACCGATAGAGAGGGTGGGGCCGGGGTTCATGGCCGTACACAGGGGGTATTTATATTTTACAATTGATTTTTTTTAATTTATTCCCATTATTTTGGCATTTATCTGCATACTGTTCTTTAGAAGTGAGTTAAGCTTGGTGATCTATTCAGGGCTCTGTCAGTTTCCTTATTTTGAGTGTAAGCAAAATGTTCCAGCATTTTTGTTTATAGTTATCATCATCAGTTACCCTGTTTGAGGTGATATTACTAAGATGTGTGTTGTTATTACTGTACAGCATCTCCCATAATGCTGAAACTGACTGTAATTGTTGTTAGTGGTTTGACCTGGCTGGTATCTCATGTAACATAATTCTTACAAATGGAATTTTGACCATAAAAGCTGAAGAAAACTGCTCCATGTGCTGATCTTATATCTAAACAGTGGGCAATTGGATTTAGGATTAGTAGCCCCTAAATAACTGTCTGAGAGATGTGATGTGTCATTATGAAAAACATGACTATTGCCAAGTCATTTTTTTGTTCTCCAGCAGCCATGGGATTACTAGAAATAAAGGGAGAGCCCAGGCAGGCTTATTGAGAAAATATGGCTACAGCTGTGTATCAAGGGTGGTGGTGATTATACTGCACGCTCATCACCTCTTGGGCTGAGGGCTCATGTCATGACCAAGTTCATATTTAATAAGACAGAGAGTGCCTAGAGGATTGCTCTTTTTTTTGGTATGGCTTCCAAATCTCTGCCTGCCTTGTAATATCCATAGTATTTTTTTATTTAATTAGCAAGAAAAACAAATAGCTTGACAATAAATAGTTACAGGGGATTCTCAAAGGGGCTCTTTGAGAATCCCCTGTAACTATTTATTGTCAAGATATGTGTTACTTATGTATGTGTGTATGTGTGTGTATGTGTTGTGTAGAATTATTAGTGTTTAAAAGGGCAGCTTTCTACAACTGTCACATTACACAGTTTTGTGTAAGACTGATTAAAGCTACATTTATTCAGGCAAAATCTTTTAAGTTATTGTGGCATAAAACTTTAGATTGTAATATAAAATATTTAACTGGACATGGAACCCAAATGTTTCCTTTCATGATTCAGATAGCACAATTTTAAACAACTTTCCAATTTACTTCTGTTATCTAATATGCTTTGTTCTCTTGATATCTGTTGTAAAAAAGGATACCTAGGTAGGCTCAAAAGCAGCAATGCACTACTGGGAATTAACTGATGTTTAGTGCCTGCACATATATGCCTCATGTCATTGGCTCACCCAATATGTTCAACTAGCTCTCAGTGAGATATTGATGCTCTTTCAATAAAGAATACAAAGAGAATGAAGCAAATTTGATAATATAAGTTATATATAGATATATATACATACACACATACATTAAAATGGGCGGGGCCATCTGAGGGGTGGGGCTAGTGCTCCCCCATCCTCAAAAGTCACGAGCCGCCACTGTGGCCAACTATATACCAAATACATTTAACTCAAGGCCAATAAGCTATCAGAATGATATAGGTGACACATAGGGCAAAAAAAAGGTCTGTGAACATAAAAAGAATGTTGAGGGATAGATCATATTATATTATTAGAGCCCAACAATTAGCAAAGAGTACTAGCATTCCCGTGTCCCACAAAGGGATACAAAGGCCACAAAATACAGGTATCATATGCGAATATATGTGTGTAATAAACATGTTCATATAGAAATATAATAGATCAAATGTAATCAGAGATCAAAAAGATGTAAACACAGATCAACAAATGTAATCAGAGATCAAATAGATGCAATCAGAGATCAAAGAAAGGGTCACTGAGCAACTTTCATAGACAGACCTGCCAATCTAGTTGTGTATTTAGCCCTTTAGGTATGAGGGTCTCCAAAACATAAGTCCACCGGGCTTCCTTCCTCAGCAGGAGGGTGTTTCGGTCCCCTCCCCTACTTAGAGGGGGAACGTGGTCAATAATAGTGTACCTTAGGTCTTTGACCATATGGTTACAGTGAGCAAAATGGCGTGCCACCGGTTGTTCAGAAGTCCCATTTTTAATCGCCATTCTAATGGCAGACCGGTGGTTAGCCATTCTTGTGCGCAAATCATCAGTCGTTTTACCCACATAAAAAAGACCACAAATGCAGTGTAGCAGATAGATTATGTGGGTGGTGGTACAAGTCAATCTGTATTTGTGGTAGTACTTTTTCCTTTTATGTGGATGCGTAAAATAGTTGCCGGTAGTTAGGGCGCTGCACGTAGTGCAACCAATGCACCTAAATACGCCTTTTTTTCTCTAAATTTAACCAAGTACCTTTGTTGTAGCTCTTAACTGGGTCAGTTTTTACCAATATGTCCCTTAAGGATCTGGATCTCCTGAAGCCAATTCGGGGTGGGGGCATCTGTTGGAACGGTAAAGCAGGATCCGTGTTAAGGATATGCCAGTTATCTTGTGTTTGTTAATTCTTTGCTTGTCCCCAGTATACGTAGTCACGAAGGTCATCCTAGGGGTATTTTTGTCATGCCTATTGGTATCCTGTTTGGTCAGTAGTTGTACTTTTTGTTGTGGCCCTGACAACAGGCTCAACTACTGAGAAACCACTTTACATCTATACACATCTGCTGAAATTAAAGTAGAAAGAACAGGATTTAATTTTACATGGCACCTTTCTGTCTGAATACTACAGAAAGGGCTACATACCCAGGGGATTTAGGATATGCAATATTCCTACTCCTTCTCTGGGCAGAACTAATACGGCCTTCTGTGACAGGTGGTGCCAAATCCTGAATAAATGCTCTATGGATCTAATCCTGCTGGTTATTCAGGAGGTCTCAAGACTACTGACCCAGACTAGGGCTGAAATCACACAGTATGAACAACTACAACTAGACAAACTCCTGGCTGACACCTCTTCAGAATGGATGAATAAACTGAAAGAGGCTCTTACCAAATATGAGACTGAACTATTAGACTTTAAAAATAACAAAATGGAGATTGTGATTGAGGATTATCGCGACAAAAGGGTGTATCGCTGGAGGCAGACTGGACAAGAAAGGCAAAGGGATTACCACTCAAGGCCAAGACGACAACGCTACCAAAGACCACGTAATCTGAATACAGTGGACAGCTCTGGCTCAGGCTCAGATGGGGAACCATCAGCAGGCCCAAGCAGGGATACTCTAGAAGTACCAAGTGGAGTACAGACATGGTCAAAAAACGGGCTAGGCCGAGGGCCCATACAAGGCAGGGAGTTACATACAGAAGAACCCCACGACAACGGAGATATTAACTGAAGATATAGTGGTTAACCTCAGCAACCGCATTCTAACCACATCAGAACATTGTGTACTCAATAAAGGACTCTCATTTATCCCGACCTGCCAATCTGACAGTTTTGACCTATTTGTGGATCAACAAAGGTTTCAGAGACAACTCCTCCTAAAAGAAAGATTCCAGGGACAAGAATCTGAAATAGAACCCTTTCGTAAGAAATCAACCTATGATCCCGGCTCACAAAATGCAAGCATACAGACCTATGCAAGCCTGGCTTACTCCCGTATGTAAAAATCCATAGCAGAACATAAATATAGCACCATCAACAACCTAAACAAAGAAGAAAGACTGACCCTCAAACTTCTCACTAAGGACGATTCTATCATCATTAGAGAGGTGGATAAGGGTGGTGCACTGGTACTTTTAAACTACAGTGACTACAGGACCAAAATCCTTGGCCAACTACGTGACACATCTACATACTCCAGACTAAAGGGGGACCCCACTGACACCTATAAGGCAGAGATTGATTCCTACCTTTTGGAACTTTCAGGGCGCAGTATCATCTCCCAGAACACTTTGGAGTTTCTACTGGTGAACCACCCCATCATTCCGATTCTCTATACCCTACCCAAGATCCATAAAAGCATGGTGTCCCCGCCTGGCAGACCCATTGTCTCCGCTATGGGCTCTATTCTTCAACCCATCGCACGTTTCGTGGATTACTACTTGCAGCCTATGGTCAGGGACATGGAGAGTTTCCTACGAGATTCAACAATGCTGTTGGATTGCTTATCCACCATTTCTTGCACTGATAAAGACCTGCTGGTGACCCTGGATGTCACCAGCCTTTATACTGTAATACCTCACCATGATGGCATGGAAGCTACAAGACAGCATCTCCTCCACTACCCCTATGTGGGGCCACCTGTGGAGGTACTAATCCATCTACTGGAATTCTGCCTAAAAACAAACTATTTCAAGTTTGAAAAGCATTTTTACCTACAAAAACAGGGGACGGCCATGGGGTCAAATGTGGCACCCTCTTACGCCAACCTCTACATTTCGAAACAACTGACACGGACCTATTCAAGGACCAGCGGGTTACATTTTATAAACGTTACATTGATGACCTGCTGTTGGTGTGGAGTGGCTCTGAACAGGAACTACTAATTTGGTTCCAACAGCTCAACAGTGCATCTATGGCCTTAGAATTCAAAATGAATTACTCACTTGCTTCAATTGACTTCTTGGATGTATTTAAAGACGGTGAAAGATTACAGTCCACTCTTTTCAGGAAAGAAACTGATAGGAATTCCCTTTTATCCTATACATCTTGCCATCCCCCAGCGCTTAAAAGCGCCTTGCCCAAATCGCAATTATAACGGGTCATTAGGAATAACACTATGGACTCGCATAAAGACCTACAGTTGGTTGAAATGACCAATAGATTCACACAACGGGGTTATCCTCCAAAACTACTGGCACAACAAAAAGTACAACTACTGACCAAACAGGATACCAAAAGGGATGACAAAAATACCCCTAGGATGACCTTCGTGACTACGTATACTGGGGACAAGCAAAGAATTAACAAACACTTACAAGATGACTGGCATATCCTTTACACGGATCCTGCTTTACCGTTCCAACAGATGCCCCCACCCCGAATTGGCTTCAGGAGATCCAGATCCCTAAGGGACATATTGGTAAAAACTGACCCAGTTAAGAGCTACAACAAAGGTACTTGGTTAAATTTAGAGAAAAAAGGCGTATTTAGGTGCATTGGTTGCACTACGTGCAGCGCCCTAACTACTGGCAACTATTTTACGCATCCACATAAAAGGAAAAAGTACTACCACAAATACAGATTGACTTGTACCACCACCCACATAATCTATCTGCAACACTGCATTTGTGGTCTTTTTTATGTGGGTAAAACGACTGATGATTTGCGCACAAGAATGGCTAACCACCGGTCTGCCTTTAGAATGGCGATTAAAAATGGGACTTCTGAACAACCGGTGGCATGCCATTTTGCTAACTGTAACCATACGGTCAAAGACCTAAGGTACACTATTATTGACCACGTTCCCCCTCTAAGTAGGGGAGGGGACCGAAACACCCTCCTGCTGAGGAAGGAAGCCCGGTGGACTTATGTTTTGGAGACCTTCATACCTTAAGGGCTAAATACACAACTAGATTGGCAGGTCTGTCTTTGAAAGTTGCTCAGTGACCCTTTCTTTGATCTCTGATTGCATCTATTTGATCTCTGATTACATTTGTTGATCTGTGTTTACATCTTTTTGATCTCTGATTACATTTGATCTATTATATTTCTATATGAACATGTTTATTACACACATATATTCGCATATGATACCTGTATTTTGTGGCCTTTGTATCCCTTTGTGGGACACGGGAATGCTAGTACTCTTTGCTAATTTTTGGGCTCTAATAATATAATATGATCTATCTCTCAACATTCTTTTTATGTTCACAGACCTTTTTTTTGCCCTATGTGTCACCTATATCATTCTGCTATTTTATTGGCCTTGAGTTAAATGTATTTGGTATATATAGTTGGCCCCATGTAATTCCTTGTTTGCTAGATGAATGAGACTTCTGACACACACTCCCAATCTCTATTGCTGACAGGCACAATCATATTCCCCTGCTCGTGTCTACATGAGTATGTCTATAAATTGCCCTTTATTTTTCACAATGATGTGTCATATATTTGTAACGATGTGCTACATTGGTTACGATGTGTATCTCCTCTGCTATACTGTAATGGGTATTTGTTTTTTGGTTGCCATGGCAACCGGTCGGTTGCGCTCCTTTTGAATAATACAGTGTTCCCGGTCTTTTCTGTAACTGTTTTTTTCCCCCGGGTTCTGCACAATGCTAGGTCTAGTTTTGAATATCGGTAAGCTGACTTGTTTATTCTGCTTCTGATGCTTGGCCCATTTATTTACTGTTAACCACTGTTAATTTCTACTGCCGGGCATTGTACACACATGTTTTTTCTGACACATAGTTTCAACATGTATCGATTATTGTATGCATACAAATCTGAGGACGCAGTGTCTCACGCATATTCACATATGGTTATTATACATTTACCATCTCATCTTTGAGCTGGTTGGCTGATTTGTAGATCACTGATGTTTCTCTTACTGGGATATGCTTTACCTATGTGTTTATTATGTGCCTAATTTGACATTTTTTGGATTTGATTTGTAGTTTTCAGATATGTGCTTAGATTTATTGCATTGATGTCTCCATTTTTCTGATTTAGTGTAATTTATCTTTATTCCTAAATGTATGTTTGATTAGGTCCTGCTGTTTATTTTATTTTATTTTTATATTTTTTGATTGGGCCAGCCTCATTCGTTGCTCATATTGTAATTTTGTATGTCTGAGGAAGGGGCTAATCCCCCGAAAACGTTCACATATTTGGAATAAAAACTTTGAAAAGTCCTGGCGAGTGCACTCTTCCTTATATTATATTATATATATATATATATATATATATATATATATATATATATATATATATATATATATATATACAAATATTTATACATGTGTATGTATGTATCACTATGTTAAAGCCCTTTGCCTGCTTTTTTTTCCTAACACCTGAGACCTCATATCTTTGAGCCCTCATAACTTTTTCTTCTTAAACTGAAAGCGTTTATAGCTTCATTCATTACTTTTGGGAATTCAGAACCTGGCCACCAGGAGGAGGCAAAGACACCACAGTCCATATCAGAAGTGAGACTACTATCTGTCACACTTGAATGGCTATGTTCCTGTTCCACGGCGTTGATTCCGGTAAGATCATTTCATTTTATTTCATTATGTGAATGTGATGTTGAGAGAAGGTAGGGTCCCTGTGGGACTCCTTTTATCTTAAATAAGAATCATGGGTTAATATCTCCTGATGTGGGTTATTGAACAGGGGGTACTTTAATCATGTTTGTTATATGGTGCTATCTGCTAAAGTGTAATAATACTTAGGCTCATGGCTGTTCGGAACATAACGGCCTTATTATCAATGGCGCAATCTCTCAAGACTGCGTGCCCTTTTGTGTTGTGTGACGGTGTACCTCGTGAGCGGGTGCGTTCTGTGTGGCGACAGAGAGAGTCTGCTCGTGGGTTGTCTGGTTCTCAAGAGGTGGTGAGTGCCCCGGCGATTGGGGTGTAAAAAGGGTGCCAGTTAATGTTTGTCATTTTTGTAATCCCAAGATTATGGAGGATTCTGAGTTCTTAGACACGGATGACTCCGATACGGAGAATGCGTCTTGTGATGAATATGAAATGGTCCGGGTTATTCATGCCCATCAGTTATGTTTCGATTGCCATTCTAGTGTACTCTCTTCTCCCAAATCAGGGACCTTAGAGTGCGTTGAGCCATCCGCCTCCGAGGATTCCATATCCCGTGAGGTGCGTGCCCCAGAACCTTCTTTTGCTACGCAAGCAGGTGTCCCTATGGCCTTTACTCCTTCTCAGGAAGGTGGCTTGTTTCCTCCAGAGGTTATGGCACTGTTCCACATGGCCATTCCTATGGTGCTGGCTCATTTATATCTCCCAAGTGAAATATTTTTAAGATACTGTCCGTGTTCTGTTAACCAGGGCCCGTCCGCCGTGGGATCGTCTGATTCAGTTCGACCTCCTGGGGAAGCGTTGGCTTCAGGGGCCCCAACCTCGGGGTCATTTATTGATTTGGCAAGGGATGATTTTACCTTCTATTATAGGCTGGCACGTCTTCGTGTCCTGTTAAGGCATGTTTTGGCGGTGCTAGAGGATTCCAGTCCTAGTGGGCCGAGGGATCCGAGGCCTTAGATGCTGGATGGCAAGCTGGTTAGACGTTTGGGGATGAAGCTAATCTCCTTGACGTCTCCATTTTTCTTTCTTTTATGTATCAGTTCCAGTTCTGAGCTGGGGTGAATGGAGCCTCTGATCGCCTGGTTCCGTTGGCGGGTTCATTCACCTTGGGCGTTCCCCCACGGGTGCTGCCTTACTTTATTTTGATCCGGATAGGATGTGTTTGATTTGTTTTATTAAATTCATGTCTGATATAATTCCATTTTGGGAACGTTCTTTCTCTGGAACCTATACTTGAGATTTTGTGGTTGCATGGGCACTTCCCTGGAAGTGCATACTTTTGACTAACAAAGTTTTGATTTTCTAGTCTTCTTATTGAACCTTAGACAGTTTTGGAGTGTCCTTATACCAGACAGTGTCCTTATACCACTATCTTCCTACGAAGTAGATATGCCTCCCATGTCTCCCATATGCAGCAAAAGGCTGTTGACTGCTTCCTGATTCTGAAGACATAGTCTTCCATGGACTTCACATAGTTCAAATAGTCTATCACACTCTGCCATCTAGAGGGATTTGCCTTTTTCCAATTTCTCACTATCAACATTTTGGCAGAAGTCAGAACATAGAAGAGGAGGTATTGTTTGTGAGTAGGGAGTTTTTTGATGTCAAGATATAATAGGGCCATGGCGGGGTGTGTTATATCTGGGAGGCCTAGGGCAATTCACAAGTTTCAAATTTTCGTCCAGTATGTCCGTATTCCCAGGCAAGACCACCACACATGGAGTGGAGTACCCACCTCCCCACATCCTCTCCAGCATTGAGGTGAGTGCATAGGGAAGCGGGCTATTCAGTTCAGCTACAATGTCAGCAGATATAGAAGGGAGATGAAGGTCTGTCAGGAATTGGCATATGGTCTCAATATTGATCTGTGGTATATTGGAAGCGTCTTCTAGACTATATAGTGATGTGTAATAGTCTGCGAATGCCTGTCCTATTGCTTTGGGGGAGTTTACCATGCCCGACACAGTGTGGATCTTTGAGATTCTACATCGTTCAGTCCGCTTTCTTAGTTTATGTGCCAGTAACTTATCTGCTCTATTACCTTTGTAGTAGAAAAGTTGTTTGAGCTTGAATAGGTTATCTTGCACTTTAAGTAGTTCTCTTTTATTCATTTCCTCCCTAATGGCTCCTATCTGCTGCGCAATTAAGTGTTTTGGGGCTTTTTTATTCGTAGCTTCTAATTTATGGAGCTCCCCATATAAGGTGGCTAAGGGGTATTTGTTCTGGGTCCGTGTTTGGGCCATTTAAAAAAAATAAAAAAGGGCCCTGAAGTTATGCATTGAGGGTGGCCCATAATATTTCTAGGCTGCTGTCACCCGTGTCATTCAATGTCAAAAAATCTTGAATAACCTCAATCAACTGGGGGACCTCCACCTCAGATAGATAATGGTCAGGCAGCTTCCAGGATGGCCAACTCTCTGGAGGCTGTATCAGGGAGAGGTTGGCACTAACCATATCAAGCGAAATAAATGTGATAAGAATATAATAGAGACGTAAATAAAGTTCATATAAGGATATATGGATTCTTTCCTGGGAATCTTCAAACTTCTGATCTCTCTTGTTTCATCCTCATAGAAAAGAAACAAAAATGTGCCACATAGCGTAACTCTGTAACTGTATTCAGTGCAGAATATGTGTGTACAAATGATTACTCACATGGGATGGAGCTTTAACCAAGCTCAGGTGAATGCGCACACCCACTTTATACTGTTGGGTAGACAGTTACTTTCACAGGATGTTTGAATAAAAAGATTTGTTAAAATACAAGTGTGGGACTTCCGGTGGGCGGGCGAAGTGAACGGACGCAAGGGAAAGAGATCCGGGTCCGTTCACGGTCGAAAACGGATTAAATCTAGCCCGATAAAGTACCAGACATCCTTGGCAGCGATAAAAGGTCTGCCTGGAGCCCAGTCGGCGAGGAGCCTGTCATCTGGCTCCCCCACCGGGAAAGCAGTGAAAGAAGTGGGAAGAGAGGAGAGACGGCGGTGTCAGCGGAGGTGGCCGCCATTAAAACAAAACGCAACACAACGAGGCAGCGAGCCTGACAGAGAAGAAGGGAAGACCCAAGGAAAAGCAGCAGCCTGGAGAAAAGGAGGGTGAGATATTCTAGGGCGGGAAACCGCCATATTGCCCTGCATGAGAAAGTGACACGCAACACACGCAGAGCAACAATCCACCTCACGGGCCACATAGAGAGAGGGGGTGCTGACGATATATAGAACACAGGGTGCTGAACTCATAACCAGCAATCCTCACGCTACACAGAGAATACAAGAAAGAGCAGGCTGGGGACATAACACCCTGACACAGGAAAAACCTTCTTCACAGCTGAACAAGTCAAAGTGGTGCCCAAGACAGGGGATAACTGTGGATCACATATATATCTAGCACAATCTCTCAAGTTGTTATCAGGGAGAATACTGTAATAGCCCCAGGACAAAGCATTTACAAAAGAAAGGGAGAGATCCTCCCCTCCATATGGACTACTTACAGTTCTGATATAAGCTGAAGTTTACTACATAAATGAAGGGCTAGATCACAAGCATCTCCAACCCCCGACTCACCCACCGCTATTCATCCTCCATATAACTCTTAACAGACAGGGGCCCAGCTACCCCTTTTTGATAGCCGATACTCATTGGAAAGACAGAACTTTTACAGCAAACAAGCACAGCCAGAGATAGCTACTGCGATCCACAAGACCTGCATGCAAAAATACTACCACTCCTACGTTAAAAAAACAGACGCCATGGCAGGCAGGCAAAAACAAGCAGACAAGAAGAAAAACCAGGTAGAGGCACAACAGGCCATAGGGCCTGCAGAAGACATACTCCCTATGAGCTCCCAAGATACACACCCGATAGTAACACAGATTTCAGCATTGTTCCTGCCAAAGATTGATCTGTTGCAAACGGGTATGGACTCCCTTACAGAGGAAGTTAAATCCTTCAATGGTAGATTGACAAGCGTTGAGCAGAAAGTGGCAGAAGGGGAAACACGCCATAGAGAAACCGAATCCCATGTACACTCGCTACAGCAGCAAAATGAAAGGTTGTGGGCCAAAATCGATGACCTCGAAAATAGGTCGCGAAGAAACAACCTCAGGATGGTGGGAGTTCCGGAGTCAGTGCCTGGATCGCAATTAGTTGAGTTTGCTGAGAAAATCTTACCAAGCTTATTGAACATCCCAAAGGAATCCCTGCCATGCACAGTAGAAAAAGCCCACAGAGTGGGAGACCAAAGAAGACAAGGAGATAATAACAATCCACCACCACGCCAAGTTATGGTGAAATATCTCAACTTCAAGGATAAGATCTTAATCCTACAAGCATACAGGAAGACTGCCGCATTGGAATACGAAGGAAAGAGAATCTTGCTGTTTCAAGACTATTCGGCGACAGTGGCAGCTAAAAGGAGAGAGTTCTCACCATACTGCAAACAGCTCAGTGAACAGGGCAGAACTGCTGCCTTGCTGTTCCCAGCGAGGCTGAGACTGCACACAGAAAAAGGTCCGATGTTTTTTGAGTCTCCAACTCAGCTCAAGCTTTATCTCCAGAGAGAAAGAGGAAGGCGGCAGGCTGCAGCTGATGAGGACGCTGTATCCTGACCTAAAATCAAGGCTGGGCCTGAGAATATAAGCCATACTTGGGACACTGAAAGTTTATGGATATAACCATGGACATATGTATCCTTATAAAGTGAGGGGGGGGGGGGGATTGCACAAATAAAAAGTTATATTTGCACTCCTTAGTTAAGCTCCTGAAAAAGGAGATAATCTATAATCTGAAGTTTACAGTTCATAAGTTATATAAGTTCTAAATCATTATTCGAAATTGTTGGTATTGATTTGTATGTATATGTATGCATTTTGTATTGTACGCTGATTAGCCGTTGTTACAAGATAAAAGGCAGAGGGAGCTCCAGACAAACAGCCAATAATCGCAAATTTTCCCAGATAGAGTAGAGAGAGGGCTGTGCACCGATAGCTGTGATTTCACGCTATAGGGTACAGCTCCTAGTGAAGAGACTAGATTACAGGTAAAAACCGAGACCTAGGGAAGCTAGCCTACCTGCTTAAATCACTCCAATACTGCATAATATAAACTTGTGTCTTGTCTGTTCTGTGCATCAACTACTTTAGAGCCGTCTCTCCTTCCGGAAGCCGCCCCAGGGGACAAGGGCAGAAGATCAGCAAAAGCATAACGCCAAAGACTATAGGACAGCCGAACAAACACTGTAAGGTACCCCTTTCACGACACACACACGGCAGGCATTGGTTCACACTCACAGAATCCACACAAGTCACGTCCACAGGTTAAGATAACATGAAGCTCATTACATGGAACGTGGGGGGGGATCACATCTCAGATAAAAAGGAAGGCTATTTTAAGGCACTTGAACATTAAAAGATCAGACATAGCGATTCTAGAGGAGACCCATCTCTCGCAAAAAGAGCATCAGAAACTAAAACAGGGATGGGTAGGGGAGGTCCTGTACACCCCGTATGAGGGGAAGAGAGCCAGGGGAGTGGCGATACTTATTCGTAAAGGCCTAGACTACTCCATTTTGCAAACAGTAGCGGATACAGAGGGGAGGTACCTCATAGTTAAAATCAAACTAGGCAGTGTACATATGGTATTGTGTGGAGTATATGGACCACACACAGAGAAGAAATCATTCTTACATGGACTCCAGACTAAACTCATACAATTCTCAGACCTTCCCATGGTGATAGGAGGGGACTACAATATTGCTCCACACACTCCAGCAGATAGGTTCAGTAACCCACAATACCCCACAAGACAAAAGGTACGGTGGCAGGGCTCTAAAAGGGAAACACGCATGCTCAACCACTTTAAGACCTCATTGGCTTTGGTGGACATCTGGAGGAGCAGGAACCCAGAAGCCAGGGACTACACGTGTTTGCACCCAGCTAAAACGACACTATCCCGTATAGACTATTTTTTGGTCACTAACTCCCTATGCTCACGCATCACGGATGTCAAGATAGACCCAATAACTATCTCAGACCATGCACCGGTCTCGCTCCTCATAGACACAGACATCCCTCACAGACAGACGTGTAGATTGAAATTCCCTTCACATCTTTACCATGACTTAAACCTACACAAACACCTACTGGGGGAATGGTTAGTGTATAAAGAACTAAATGAACAACACATCAATGAAATATCCTTATTTTGGGAATCGGCGAAGGCGGTGCTAAGAGGGGTGGTCACGGCATATTCAGCTAAGGTGCAGAAACAGCGTAGATTGCTAGGGGGCCTACTGTTAAGTCAGATATTAAACGCTAGGAATCGGTACCTGAGGAACCCCACAGAACAAAACAGGCTCAGGTACAGGGAGGTTAAAGGACTAAGAGATTCATATCTCATACAGACTTCGATTTCAGCCCAGAACCGGTCCCAGGCAAAATATTATCGCTATGGGAACCGCACAGGGAAACTGCTAGCTCGAATCACTAAGCTAGATAGAAAGTCAAACACAGTAACAGCGATCCAAGGTAAAGACGGCATACTCACAACAGACACAGATATACAAAAAACATTCCATGATTTTTACTCGAAATTATATGAATCCCAAGAGATAAGCCTAGACAATAAAGCAAAGTTCTGGGAAACTCTGACACTCCCAAAGGTAGACGAAGACAAACTGCAAGGATTGAATGCTCGCATTCAACCCTCGGAGATAAGTAAGGTAATTGACTCACTCCCACTAGAGAAAGCTCCGGGACCTGATGGTCTACCCGGAGAATTTTACAAAATGATCAAAACAGAGGCGGTGGAAACACTAACACTGCTATTCAATGCCATTCTAGAAGGGAAAGCAGATTTGTCAAACAGATTCACTGAGGCCAACATCACAGTGCTCCCGAAACCAGATAGAGACCCTCTCTTGGCCCAGTCCTATAGGCCGATATCCCTCCTCAACTCGGACTATAAAATATTTACCAAACTACTTGCAAATAGATTAGCAGAACTACTTCCTCAGCTAGTACATGAAGACCAAACAGGGTTTGTAAAGGGTAGATCAGCAGTTAAAAATATGAGGAAATTACAGCTAATGCTTACACACTATTGGAAACAGGGAAGAGACAAAAAAATCTCTGGTAAGGAAGAGGCCTGCTTGATACTAGTAGACGCCGAGAAGGCATTTGATAAGATACTGTGGGATCACCTATTTACCACTATGGGGAGATTTGGGATACAGGGACCCTTCATGACAGCCATTAAAACCATTTATAGTAATCCCCAAGCGGCCATCCTTGTTAATGGGACACCTTCCAAGACATTCACTCTTAAGAGAGGCACGAGGCAGGGATGCCCTCTGTCCCCGCTTCTATTCGACCTAGCACTGGAGCCATTAGCCATTAAGTTGAGAGGGGAGGGGGCGGGACTGGAGATAGGAGGGGAAGCTAACCATCTATCATTATTTGCCGATGACATGGTGCTTTATGTCAGAGACCCTAGGCGAAACATCCCCACCATAACCAAAATTATTTCGGAATTCGGAGAGATCTCTGGCTATAAGATAAACAAAGAAAAATCAGAATTGCTCTGGCTATTAAACAGGCTTCCGGATACACCCTTAGAAGATAATTTTAAAGTAATCACTCACACTTTTAAATATTTGGGTATCACACTGTCCTGGGATCCAAGCCAATGGTATGGATTAAATCACAAACCGTTATTGAAGGCCCTGAAGCGAATGCTAGAGACCTGGCATCCGCTGCCAGTCTCCATGTCAGGAAGGGTAGGGCTGATCAAAATGATCCTATTCCCCAAGTTGCTATATACCCTGCAGATGCTCCCAGAACTATTGCACAAACAAGATCTCAGGACATTGAATAAAGGAATATTACATTTTATCTGGAGGGGGAAAAAACATAGAATAAATTATCAAAAGATGACATGCAGGCCGGAGGTTGGGGGCTTGGGGCTACCAAACATAGAACACTATAATTGGGCGGCAGTTACCAAATATGTTATGGATTGGCTGACAGATGGGGGGCGTTTCACTAATAGCAAGCTAGAGGAAGAATATATTAAACCATGGTCGCTCAAAATGCTACCGCACATGACTCGAACGCAAGTAGATGCCATACTGGGGAAGGAACCACTGTTCAGTGGCCCTATAGGGGCCTGGAGAAGGGTGTGCGGATCCCTTGGGATCTCACCGCACCACACAGTATTCTTACCGCTGGGGGGTAATCCAGACTTCCCAGCTGGGTTCACCACGAAACCATTCAAACTATGGGGAGACCGGGGGGTGACATCTCTTAAACACATCCTTTCTGCGGACGGAGTGACAATCAAACTGTTTGGAGAACTACAAAGAGAGTATGGCTTACCCAATACCCATCACTTTGCTTATCTCCAAGTGAGACACTATGTGCAGAATCTGTTGAGATCTGGAAAGATGCCAGACAAGGATTGCGACGTTTACAAACTATTGACACTAACACAGGGGGGGCTGACATCCATTTCTCACACATATGTAGTCCTGCAAAAAAAAGCAAACAACGCAAATTTGACCCACCTACAGAACACTTGGACTACGCTAATGGGAAAGGAACTCACTGATACTTGTATTGGGCAGAGTTTCACAAAGGTGAGAGAGGCCACACTATCAAACGAAATAAGGGAATCTCATATTAAAGTGCTCCACAACGCATACATCACACCTAAACTATTCCATAAATGGAAGCATGACACATCAGGCCTATGCCCAAAGTGCTCGAATGCCAACCCAAACATTTTACACATGATGTGTCAATGCCCAAGATTGGCAAAATTTTGGGGGATGACACGGAGATGGCTGGAGAGGAGTACCGGGGAAAAGGTTAGCTTGACACCTGAAATGGTGATACTCTTACATACACAAGACAAGATCCAAAAGCACAGCAACTACATACACAATGTAATCTTACACGCCAGGAAACTGATTCTCCAACAATGGCTGGCACAGACACCACCTCACATAACCCAACTCAAGGAAGGATTGAGAAAACAGATGATATGTGAACAAATAGACACTCAGGGAGACATCACAAGGAGAACAAAGAAGTTCATGACCAAATGGGAACCACTCATTAACACACTAGATATCCACCATCAGAAACAGGTCATTTATCCTTTTAAGGATACGGAATACATATTAAATGCACAATTGAGAGGACAATGGAACATTTTCACATAGTATCAAATCAGCTAAGAGAGGCTAAGGATAGCCCTTAGAGAAGTGAGATGGGAGAGCTCTGGGGGCGGTGCCTGGAGGAGAGACGGCTTGTAATATTCTGAGAGAACAATGAAAGAACACAGACTAAGGGACAGGAGAGAGGGGAAGGTAAAATGAAGAAAGTTTTAACATTATGGAACTTCCAGTACAAATATCTCCGCAGCAGAGAGAGAGGATTGGAGAGGAAGGAGCTTAGTGAGCCACACAGTTTACCCCACGATTTAGGGTCTGGTTGGTAGTGAGGGAGAGGCAGGAGGTGAGGGAGAAAGGAGAGAATAAAAGAGAAAAAAAACAGTGTGACCGAAGTGATGAAAATTATGGATATACTGTTATGCTGAAAGTTTGTGTAACTATTGTTTTCTTGTGATCAATGTTTATGGTTGATTTGTCACTGAAAGTTGCACTGGAATGAATAAATAAAGTATTTTAAAAAAAAAATACAAGTGTAAAAAAAGCGTCACAAGAACTGCCAAAACACCATATACATCAGGATTTAGGCAATACAATTACAGATATTGCTCCAAGTGAGCTAAACAAAATACCAGAGACAGTGGTGAGGAATGCAGAAACTTAACCACAAAACCTCCCGCTTGAATGTCCAGCATATGTTGCTCTCCCTTTAGGTGTGCAGGTACTTGCAAGGACGCCACTTAAAAGATATATCCGACGTACGTTTCGCTAATAAGCTTTATCAAGGAATGGTGTACGCATGTCCAAAGTTCTTATTTAAATTATTAAGGTCCGGTAAACCGGATATCCGGTATCTAGTCCTCCATTTTGAAAGTGGGCATAACATATTACCAGAGGTCAATATCTGGCTGTATTAGAGTGCAGGATTTTTTCAAGTGAGAACATTTACCAATATATATGCAAACATCGGTTAAGGACAAAACCAGTTTAACAAACATTACATACTAAAGATATCTATTGCAGTTAATGTTATTAAAAGCACTTAAAGTGTGCCATATCGGTAAATAGCATTTGCATTTATTGTGTACCATATCGGCAAATGCATTCACATCCTCATGACACCTATTGTTAAGTTTATATTGTATATGAAACTAACATGTACTAATATTCAAATTTTCTGATCTACTTATCTCTCCTCACTCGTAATATCAAACAGGAAATTTCTTATGTATATATGTGATCAAACTGTTAACATTCCACTGACTGTAGTTCTCGTTCTTTTCTAGCCCTATTTACAAGTGGGAATGTGTCAAACTGTGTACTTCCATAATTGCCAGTTTAGTATATTGTTCTCATCTTGCTACCAATGTTGCAAATACTTAGTCATTGCAAGTGAGCCTTTATATATTTGCATCATATGGCAGCAATTGTAAAGAAAGGACTACTGAAGGATGTGCTAGTGGTATTTATAAAAAATGATGCAATTCAAAATCCTTGTTCAGGCCGCTTGGTATGAAACTATCTAAAATATGAATCCATTTCATCTCCAAACGGCCCAACTGATTTTGTATGTCACCTCCTCTCCAGTCATATTCTACCTTCCTAATGCCCAGAAATTCCAGATCTTCTATCTTTCTGTTATGTTTTTTATCAAAGTGTGCCGATAATGTGTGTTTCTGGTACCCCTTTACTATATTGTAAATATGCTCATTCAATCTGGTTTTAAGAAGCCTCGAGGTGTGACCTATATAGATTAAATTGCACGTGCAGCGTAACATGTATACTACGTTCTTGCTGTTACATGTGATATCATAACTTTTACTCCCATCAGTAGAATGAAATTTATTACATAGTTTGGGTCCCTTTTTCATTCTCTTACAAGCATTACAGAACTAACACCTTCTAAATCCCTTTTGTGGTGATGGTAACCAACTTTTATTTGAACTTTTATCCTCTATAATGTTCATCTTATGGGATATTTGTAGTTTTAAATTCGGAACCTTTCTGAACATTATACTAGGTCTTTCTCCTATAAATTCAGCTAGACTAGGGTCTCTAGATAAAATGCCCCAATGTTTTTGAATAATTTCTCTAACTTCTTTACTTTGTGTACTATGTTGTAGAATTAATCTATTTACTGAGTTATCATTAAATTTGCAATCACCCTTAGATTTATATTGCAGTAAATTCTTCCTTTCTAATTTTGATACTTCCTCTATTTTTTCTTCTAGAAAAATGCTGGAATAGTTCTTTTCTATAAATCTTTCTTTCAATATCTTAGATTGAGTTTGAAACACTGCTGCATCTTTACAGTTCCGTCTTAGGCAGACAAATTGTCCCTTCGGTATATTTTTCAACCAGTGCCTTTGATGACAACTGTTTAGGCTGATATCATTGTTTACATCAATACTCTTAAATTTTTGTTTTGTTTTTAATGTATTGTCCTCTATGTAGATTTCTAAGTCAAGAAAATCTACTTTCTTTCTACTTTGATTCCACGTTAATGTTATGTTAAATTCATTATTTTTCAGATATTCTTTAAATTCATTCAGTTGACATTCACTTCCTGACCAAATCAGGAACAAATCGTCTATGTAGCTATGATAGGACACCAGATATTGCGCCCAGGGGGAATTATAGATGTATAGATTTTCCCAATTTGCCATATACAAATTGGCATAACTGGGCGCAAATCTGGTGCCCATCGCCGTACCGCTTATCTGTAGGTAGTATTCCTTATTGAACCAGAAATAGTTAGTTTGTCAGGAAGTGAATGTCAACTGAATGAATTTAAAGAATATCTGAAAAATAATGAATTTAACATAACATTAACGTGGAATCAAAGTAGAAAGAAAGTAGATTTTCTTGACTTAGAAATCTACATAGAGGACAATACATTAAAAACAAAAAAATGTTTTAAGAGTATTGATGTAAACAATTATATCAGCCTAAACAGTTGTCATCAAAGGCACTGGTTGAAAAATATATCGAAGGGACAATTTGTCCGCCTAAGACGGAACTGTAAAGATGCAGCGGTGTTTCAAACTCAGTCTAAGATATTGAAAGAAAGATTTATAGAAAAGAACTATTCCAGCATTTTTCTAGAAGAAAAAATAGAGGAAGTATCAAAATTAGAAAGGAAGAATTTACTGCAATATAAATCTAAGGGTGATTGCAAATTTGATGATAACTCAGTAAATAGATTAATTCTACAACATAGTACACAAAGTAAAGAAGTTAGAGAAATTATTCAAAAACATTGGGGCATTTTATCTAGAGACCCTAGTCTAGCTGAATTTATAGGAGAAAGACCTAGTATAATGTTCAGAAAGGTTCCGAATTTAAAACTACAATTATCCCATAAGATGAACATTATAGAGGATAAAAGTTCAAATAAAAGTTGGTTACCATCACCACAAAAGGGATTTAGAAGGTGTCAGTTCTGTAATGCTTGTAAGAGAATGAAAAAGGGACCCAAACTATGTAATAAATTTCATTCTACTGATGGGAGTAAAAGTTATGATATCAATCAGTTTATCACATGTAACAGCAAGAACGTAGTATACATGTTACGCTGCACGTGCAATTAAATCTATATAGGTCACACCTCGAGGCTTCTTAAAACCAGATTGAATGAGCATATTTACAATATAGAAAAGGGGTACCAGAAACACACATTATCGGCACACTTTGATAAAAAACATAACAGAAAGATAGAAGATCTGGAATTTCTGGGCATTAGGAAGGTAGAATATGACTGGAGAGGAGGTGACATACAAAATCAGTTGGGCCGTTTGTAGATGAAATGGATTCATATTTTAGATAGTTTCATACCAAGCGGCCTGAACAAGGATTTTGAATTACATAATTTTTTTATAAATACCACTAGCACATCCTTCAGTAGTCCTTTCTTTACAATTGCTGCCATATGATGCAAATATATAAAGGCTCACTTGCAATGACTAAGTATTTGCAACATTGGTAGCAAGATGAGAACAATATACTAAACTGGCAATTTTGGAAGTACACAGTTTGACACATTCCCACTTGTAAATAGGGCTAGAAAAGAGCGAGAACTACAGTCAGTGGAATGTTAACAGTTTGATCACATATATACATAAGAAATTTCCTGTTTGATATTATGAGTGAGGAGAGATAAGTAGATCAGAAAATTTGAATATTAGTACATGTTAGTTTCATATACAATATAAACTTAACAATAGGTGTCATGAGGATGTGAATGCATTTGCCGATATGGTACACAATAAATGCAAATGCTATTTACCGATATGGCACACTTTAAGTGCTTTTAATAAGATTAACTGCAATAGATATCTTTAGTATGTAATGTTTGTTAAACTGGTTTTGTCCTTAACCGATGTTTGCATATATATTGGTCAATGTTCTCACTTGAAAAAATCCTGTACTCTAATACAGCCAGACATTGACCTCTGGTAATATGTTATGCCCACTTTCAAAATGGAGCACTAGATACTGGATATCCGGTTTACCGGACCTTAATGATTTAAATAAGAACTTTGGACATGCGCACACCATTCCTTGATAAAGCTTATTAGCGAAACGTACGTCGGATATATCTTTTAAGTGGCGTCCTTGCAAGTACCTGCACACCTAAAGGGAGAGCAACATATGCTGGACATTCAAGCGGGAGGTTTTGTGATTAAGTTTCTGCATTCCTCACCACTGTCTCTGGTATTTTGTTTAGCTCACTTGGAGCAATATCTGTAATTGTATTGCCTAAATCCTGATGTATATGGTGTTTTGGCAGTTCTTGTGATGCTTTTTTACACTTGTATTTTAATAAATCTTTTTATTCAAACATCCTGTGAAAGTAACTGTCTACCCAACAGTATAAAGTGGGTGTGCGCATTCACCTGAGCTTGGTTAAAGCTCCATCCCATGTGAGTAATCATTTGTACACACATATTCTGCACTGAATACAGTTACAGAGTTACGCTATGTGGCACATTTTTGTTTCTTTTCTATGAGGATGAAACAAGAGAGATCAGAAGTTTGAAGATTCCCAGGAAAGAATCCATATATCCTTATATGAACTTTATTTACGTCTCTATTATATTCTTATCACATTTATTTCACATTTTTTCTTTTTTGTGATATTATGGTATTTTTTATCACTAACCATATCAAGGTCAGACCACGGGCAGATCCTTATACGGGGGCAGTAAATTTATCTAGGGTCCAGGGGTCACATAGGAGGTAGTCTATGCGCACATACGAGTTGTGAGGCTTGGAATAGTGTGTATAATCTTGTTCATATTGGGATAGGCATCTCCATATATCATACAAATTATGCTGGTACATCAGTTTGCGAAACGCAGTGGATTAAGATATCAGGTTACGGTCAGGCTCATAGGACTCCATAGTTTTCTTGTCTAGTGTGGGATTCCACACAAGGTTGAAGTCCCCCCCAATTAACAAACAGCCCCTTCTAAGTGTATCTATCTGTTGTAGAGCTGTCCAAAGGAAGGGGAGTTGTTTCGTGTTCGGGGCATAAACCGAGGCTAAAGTGCATAGGATTCCATCTAGTGTGCAAATAACATTGATATACCTACTCTCAGAGTCTCGTTCTATATATTCGATTGTACATTTGATCTCTCTATGTATTAAGATTGCAACCCCTCTATTTTTCACAGTAAAGGATGCCATTTCACAAACAGGGTAGTTAGTATATTTCTCGGAAAGTCGAGAATCTCTCTCCCAGTGAGTCTCTTGTAAAAACACCAGGTGCAATCTATGTGTTTGCAGGTAGTGTGTCAGCAGGCTTCGCTTGGTAGGAGAGTTGAGGCCCTGCGCATTTAGGGTGGCTACTGCAATGGGGGTCATGGGTGCTGGAATTTTAGGTCCCAATTTAAAGCTGTGGAAGAGCAGGCGCCCGGAAGGGAACTGTGAGAGAGTAGGAGTCAGGGAGGGAGGAAAGAAAGAGAATAAATAAATAATTAAATAAAAAAATAAATAAATAAATAAATAAATAAATGAGGGGGGTAAATCTAGAACCCCTTAAGAGAGGTGATAGAACTAGTGAAATTAATAGTCTCTTTCACCCTTTCAGTCTGTGGTGTTGCTAGTACTAGAGGAGCTAGATACCATTTAGTGTGGATGGATGTGTATTTATAAACACTATCTCAATGAGTGGTCTCTCTGCAAACGTGCAGTGAGAACACAACTAACTAAGTGAGTGGGGGGGAGAGGTAGGCAAATTAAAGCCGGTCTGTTGAAAGGAGATTTCTGTAGGATTGTAGTATGCATACTCAAGATTATCTTGAGAATAATAATATAGTGTTCTTGTGGGTAATGATCAGTATTGTAAGAAAGGAGAGTGGGATAGGTCTCTCAACAGAGGGCTATGTTGTGAAAGTTGTATGTATGGACTCATAAACATAAACATTATGGAACTGGCAGTAACTTATTTTTCCAGATCCCCATACTATCATATAGGTATCGGTCATTGAGAACAACAGCAATAGTGCGTTATAACCCTTTAAACATGGTAACGATCAGGAAATCATACTCAGTGGACATATTAACAATGGCAAAACATGTTAAACATAGCTATCAAGTGAGGGAGACAATAGGTTTTCTATACCTTACCTTGAGATCATGTGGGTGTCAAGCTATATTGGGAGCTAAACATAAACAACATATTATCTAGGCTTAGAGTCCCTGGAGAGTCATAGTTTGAATGGAATTGTAACATAAACATGCTCTTTAACCTTCATTCTGACATTTATGTTTCTTCACTTTCAGTGATCATGATTACTGACCAATAGAAATAATCACTCTTGTGACCTCCCTCATTAATATGCTTAGGCCTAGATTTAGAGTTCGGCGTTAGCCGTGAAAACCAGCGTTAGAGGCTCCTAACGCTGGTTTTAGGCTACCGCCGGTATTTGGAGTCAGTGATTAAAGGGTCTAACGCTCACTTTTCAGCCGCGACTTTTCCATACCGCAGATCCCCTTACGTCAATTGCGTATCCTATCTTTTCAATGGGATCTTCCTAACGCCGGTATTTAGAGTCGTTTCTGAAGTGAGCGTTAGAGCTCTAACAACAAAACTCCAGCCGCAGGAAAATAGCAGGAGTTAAGAGCTTTCTGGGCTAACGCCGGTTCATAAAGCTCTTAACTACTGTACCCTAAAGTACACTAACACCCATAAACTACCTATGCACCCCTAAACCGAGGTCCCCCCACATCGCCGCAACTCGATTACATTTTTTAACCCCTAATCTGCCGACCGCAACCTTCGTTATACTTATGTACCCCTAATCTGCTGCCCCTAACACCGCCGACCCCTGTATTATATTTATTAACCCCTAACCTGCCCCCCACAACGTCGCCGCCAGCTACTTACAATAATGAACCCCTAATCTGCCGACCGCAAAGCGCTGCCACCTACGTTATCCTTATGTACCCCTAATCTGCTGCCCCTAACACCGCCGACCCCTATATTATATTTATTAACCCCTAATCTGCCCCCCTCAACGTCGCCGACACCTGCCTACACTTATTAACCCCTAATCTGCCGAGCGGACCTGAGCGCTACTATAATAAAGTTATTAACCCCTAATCCGCCTCACTAACCCTATCATAAATAGTATTAACCCCTAATCTGCCCTCCCTAACATCGCCGACACCTAACTTCAATTATTAACCCCTAATCTGACGACCGGAGCTCATCGCTACTATAATAAATGGATTAACCCCTAAAGCTAAGTCTAACCCTAACACTAACACCCCCCTAACTTAAATATAATTTAAATCTAACGAAATTAATTAACTCTTATTAAATAAATTATTCCTATTTAAAGCTAAATACTTACCTGTAAAATACATCCTAATATAGCTACAATATAAATTATAATTATATTGTAGCTATTTTAGGATTAATATTTATTTTACAGGCAACTTGGTAATTATTTTAACCAGGTACAATAGCTATTAAATAGTTAAGAACTATTTAATAGTTACCTAGTTAAAATAATTACAAAATTACCTGTAAAATAAATCCTAACCTAAGTTATAATTAAACCTAACACTACCCTATCAATAAATTAATTAAATAAAATACCTACAATTACCTACAATTAACCTAACACTACACTATCAATAAATAAATTAAATACAATTGCTACAAATAACTACAATTACATAAACTAACTAAAGTACCAAAAATAAAAAAGAACTAAGTTACAAAAAATAAAAAAATATTTACAAACATAAGAAAAATATTACAACAATTTTAAACTAATTACACCTACTCTAAGCCCCCTAATAAAATAACAAAGACCCCCAAAATAAAAAAATTCCCTACCCTATTCTAAATTAATAGAGTTAAAAGCTCTTTTACCTTACCAGCCCTGAACAGGGCCCTTTGCGGGGCATGCCCCAAGAAAATCAGCTCTTTTGCCTGTAAAAAAAAACATACAATACCCCCCCCCAACATTACAACCCACCACCCACATACCCCTAATCTAACCCAAACCCCCCTTAAATAAACCTAACACTAAGCCCCTGAAGATCTTCCTACCTTGTCTTCACCATCCAGGTATCACCGATCCGTCCTGGTATCCGGTGCTGAAGAGGTCCAGAAGAGGCTCCAAAGTCTTCCTCCTATCCGGCAAGAAGAGGACATCCGGACCGGCAAACATCTTCATCCAAGCGGCATCTTCAATCTTCTTCCATCCGGTGCGGAGCGGGTCCATCTTGAAGCAGCCGACGCGGATCCATCCTCTTCTTCCGGCATCTCCCGACGAATGATGGTTCCTTTAAGGGACGTCATCCAAGATGGCGTCCCTCGAATTCCGATTGGCTGATAGTATTCTATCAGCCAATCGGAATTAAGGTAGGAATATTCTGATTGGCTGATGGAATCAGCCAATCAGAATCAAGTTCAATCCGATTGTTCCGATCAGCCAATAGAATGCGAGCTCAATCTGATTGGCTGATTGGATCAGCCAATAGGATTGAACTTGATTCTGATTGGCTGATTCCATCAGCCAATCAGAATATTCCTACCTTAATTCCGATTGGCTGATAGAATACTATCAGCGAATCGGAATTCGAGGGACGCCATCTTGGATGACGTCCCTTAAAGGAACCGTCATTCGTCGGGAGACGCCGGAAGAAGAGGATGGATCCGCGTCGGCTGCTTCAAGATGGACCCGCTCCACACCGGATGGAAGAAGATCGAAGATGCCGCTTGGAGAAGATGTTTGCCGGTCCGGATGTCCTCTTCTTGCCGGATAGGAGGAAGACTTTGGAGCCTCTTCTGGACCTCTTCAGCACCGGATGCCAGGACGGATCGGTGATACCTGGATGGTGAAGACAAGGTAGGAAGATCTTCAGGGGCTTAGTGTTAGGTTTATTTAAGGGGGGTTTGGGTTAGATTAGGGGTATGTGGGTGGTGGGTTGTAATGTTGGGGGGGGGTATTGTATGTTTTTTTTTACAGGCAAAAGAGCTGATTTTCTTGGGGCATGCCCCGCAAAGGGCCCTGTTCAGGGCTGGTAAGGTAAAAGAGCTTTTAACTCTATTAATTTAGAATAGGGTAGGGAATTTTTTTATTTTGGGGGTCTTTGTTATTTTATTAGGGGGCTTAGAGTAGGTGTAATTAGTTTAAAATTGTTGTAATATTTTTCTTATGTTTGTAAATATTTTTTTATTTTTTGTAACTTAGTTCTTTTTTATTTTTGGTACTTTAGTTAGTTTATGTAATTGTAGTTATTTGTAGCAATTGTATTTAATTTATTTATTGATAGTGTAGTGTTAGGTTAATTGTAGGTAATTGTAGGTATTTTATTTAATTAATTTATTGATAGGTAGTG